>NC_056730.1:1032514296-1032574296 GCF_019279795.1 Protopterus annectens
GGGCTATTTCTGTGCCATCGTTAGATTTCACTATGAAATTGATTGAGGGGGACTTCTGTGTGGGAGTAAATAGTAGTAATTTTGTTTTTTTGGGTTGAGGAGGAGACATCTTCAATGGAACCAATTTTCAACTACAGTAAAGACTGTTTGTGTGTTAGTATGTAATTTTGCAGGGGAGGATGCTGCACATATCAAAGTTGAATCATCTGCATATTGTATGCATGTAGTTTGAGGAAGGGAGGTTTTTAGATCATTAATGAAAATTGTGAAAAGGAGAGGTCCAAGAATGGATCCTTGAGGGACACCAAGGGTGATAGGAAGCTGAGAAGATAGATTGTTGGAGCTTTTCATCCAGGGCCTCCACTGAAAAAGGGCTCTTCAGCTCAGTCGGACAATCCTGGTCAACAAATGTAAAATAAATAAATACATTTATTTTGCAAAAATAAATGGTCTTTTCACAGATTGGACATAATAGAGTTGTCTTATGGGATTGTTAGCTATTTCATATAAATTAAGATGCCTGTGTAATACACATACAAGTGACTAAATCTTTCAAAATGAACTTAAGGTAACATGCACCCTTCTTCTTCTGGCAATTGCTGCCATTATAGTAAATTGTACAAGATGCATGCAGACTTGTTCATGTGCACCTTTGTACCATTGTTTATTTGAAGGGTTTAGGCAACCCAGAAGCCGCACATATATTGAACAGAAATACAGCAAAATTGAGTTGAACTCATGGATTTGACATTTAAAGGGTAGTCAAATCTATTTGCAAAATTACATCACTGTAATCTATGTATGTCCACCCCACTAGTAGTACTTAACCTATGAAAACATTGTGGGCCACACTTAACTTCTTTTAGCTCAATTTATATAACTCCTCCACCAACTGTATCCATATGAGACTCTATCCTCAAGATTATTGGTATAACTACAGATTACAAAATAATAATCTATGGTGATTTGAACCTAAACAGGAACACTTCTCTAACAAAGGCACTAAACATAGTGCTTTGTGCATATAAACTTATAGACTAATTCAGGATGACAATGCAACTCAAGCTTGCCTGACATTGAACCTCATCTCCTATTGACATAATTATTACTAATCTTCCTATCAAATTTCAGAGATTAGCCATTCTACCAAACTGCCTCAGTGACCATTGCCTCATTCTCTCCTATTGATCTTTCAAAAATTTAAAACTATTTCCTTATCAAATACTGTATGTCTCATTCCCTAATAACTTGAACCCCTATTACACACAACCCCAGATTGTGGTATGTAGTAAGGATTCAAGGTTCCTCTATTTTTCTTGCCATCTACATAAAGACTTTGCTTTTACCTGGAATTGGCTTATTAACAACAAAATAATAATCAGTGCTAGTAGGTATACTGTAAGTCTACTGCATGGTGAAACGATTAATTCAGGCATCTGTACCAAATATTTTTTATGTTCTTGGTACTCTTCTCTTTGCCAGACAAAAATACCTTGTTTTTTATATATATATATATATATATATATATATATATATATATATATATATTTTATATATATATATATAAATATATATATATATATGATTTCCTTTCATAATTATGTTGAAATCACCACTACTAAGGTTTTACAATAACTTGAGTGCATATAGCATTTTATATCTGCATAATTCACATGCCAGACACTCCATGATCATGAATGTTCTGATTTTATGAACTGAATAGTGTTTATTAATTATTGCTCCACTTCCAATGACACAACAATTTTATAAGTATCAGAAAACAATATTTTAATATTTATCAAAGTAGCTTCTGCCACTGAACATTTCATGTCTGCTTGTTATAATAAATGATTACTATCACAACCAGATCTATTTTTTTCCTAAATGCAATCAGTATTGTGATTTTTAAGAATGGATTCTGTTCACCTTTTGCAAATAAATTACAAATTCATGAATCTGTATATGCTCTTAGAGATAATGGAGCCACACTATTAATCAAATCCCCATCTCCCTAGTGACATATAAGAACTCCTTCTTAAAGCTTGCTCTTACAGTATGGAACAGACTGCCTATAGAAATGCTATCATCCAATAGTCTGCATATATCCTTGGATGTCATTAGCTGGGTCCTCTTTATACTGTGCAAATAGATATATACCTTTCATTTTGTTTAGTGTAAGATGTTTATACTTAGGTCATTTATGGAATTAGATTTGTCTTTTATGTTTTAATGTACAATGTCACTGTCTTTGCCCTGTGGCCTGAGTAGTGAATGGGAAGGTTCACGAACCAGTCCATATGTGTAGAAATCAAACAAAGAATACATAAACAAAAGATTACAAATAGCCAACCAGGAAAATTCAAAAGGTAAATACACAAAATCCCTTGATGAGACAATTAAGAATTCATAACAATATGAAATGAAAACTAGCATAACAGGAAAAACAAACACATGAACAGAGGGAAGGGCACACCTTTGTAAAAATGTTGAAGAAACCTTTATCAGGTGAATACACTGAATGCCATTCAACAAAATTTTGAGCGCTTAGCTGATCTATTCTCAGGACTTGGTTGTATTCCAGATCAATACAGTGTATAGATAAACCCTTAGGTATTTATACATTATGAAATGTTCCTGTAGTAAAGAAATAGAAGCTTAAGAAGGAACCAAAGAGTGTGGGGTAGATGAATGTTATTACTAAACAAATTAAGCCTGCTTCTTAGATAAATACTGCGGTCAAGTAGTCTAACCAAATAAAATTTGCACTGATCCTCAAGACTTTATAAAATGATTCTGAGGGATCAACACCCACAGCTGAGCAAGTTGTTTCTATGATGTCTAGTGCTATGTACTTCTCACTGTTTCTTGCTACCTAAAGATTATAACCAGTCCAATTTGCTATAGACCTTTCAAAATTGTATGCATTTAATTCTCTTCTGAGAAGATACTAATTCCTGAAAATGTCATTTGAAATTTCATCAGCACTTAATTTGTTTGAAAGAGCCATTTGACATATTATTTAAGGTACTGAAGGTGTTGTAAACATCAAGGATGACATACTGGTATGGATTCAGTCCAAAGAGAAACATAAGTGGAAATAAGTTTATTGACAGTACAAACAAAACAATCTAAAACTGAATTAGTCCAAATAACAATTGTGTATGGCAAATATTAAGTATCTGAAAACTTGTCTAAAGTATACAGCCTTATACTGAAAAGGTGAGAGCAATTATTCATATGGAAAGAATGTCATATAAATAAGAACTCGAGATTTTTTGTGGTACAATATTAATCCATGTTCTTACCTAATCTGTTAGAAATATGCATGACATTAATGGAAATTGTACAGAAAAAGACAAGTCATTGGTAAGTGGCACAGGATAAAAGTTTCTCAACTTTAAAGAAATTTGTGACCTAATTTCCTTGTCTTACCACATTGTTATATAGATAATTGTGTTGCAAGGTGATGGAAAACATGTCAGTTACTGCAGCAGTGATTTTGAAACAAAATCATCCTACTGCATATAGTTAAAGAACAACTGACTTTTAGAATAGATATGCACAGGCAGAGGAAGAACGTTAGACTATTGCTTAAGAATTGCCAAGTTATGATAGACATGTATTTGTTAAAAAAATAACCAGAAACTGTTGAATATTTGTAAGTTACTTAGTAAAGCATTATTATGTCTACAGAGGATGCAATTTTCATTACATTTGTCCTGAAAATTCTTTATAAACTGGCAGAAAGATAAATACTACTCATATACTTAACATAACACATTTCAGATAAAGTAAAAAGTATTAGGCTATGACATATAAGAGATAGTGCCTTATCTTCTTTTGTCTGAACAAAGTTTGCAAACATTTATATTTATTTATTTATCATTTTGTTGACTTTACTTGTTTCATTAGGCTAGTAGCCTCTTTCTGAGGAGATCCAAAGTAGTATTTATACCTTATAAGGAAAATTTGACCAGGGTTCTATGACAATTGCCCTACTCTTTTCATTAAGTGCTATAGGATTTACATCCACCTGAGTTACAAGTAACTGCCTCAGGTGTTCGTTCCATGGTTTAATGTTTACTCTGAAGGACGGATTTGACTGTACAGAGCACACTGATGAAATGCAAGTGTTGAGAATTGTGATACATTCTAGATGGCTTGATCTAAAGAAAAGCAATTCAACAATAAGTCCTAATGCACTACAGAAGTGCTCATTCAGCTATGAAACATAGTGTTAGACACAATTTCTAAGGCACATCTTTTACTTTTATTTTATTTAAAAATATTTAAATACTTAAAACTTAATTATTTAACATAGAAAATTAAGTGCTGAAACCTAATACAACAAGTCAAAGTAAAGAACATTCAGAATGATATAAAATAACATAAATAACAAGTTACTAAAAATTCCAAGAATCTAAAACTTTAATGTTCTGTTATGTAAAAAAATTGCCTCTATTAGACCTGCAGTATATACTGCAGTAATGCATTGGTCTACTACAGGAAGATTCTGGCTTGTATACCTTAATTTTGGAAAGTACCTGATTCCAAAAGAAAGTATAATTAAAGCTGAAGCAAGAACCACAGCAAAGGTAAACTTTGTTATAAGAATGTGTTCAAACTTAAAAAAACAGTAATGCTTACAGACTAAGCGCATTCACATATTTAGTGTTTCATTAAGTTTCACATTTTAATTAGTTGCATTTGGCCATTAGACCAGATTAATGCAGACTCCTTCATACCATGCATATATTTTTTATCACCCAAATATTCATTTAAATTCTAACTTGATATTCTCCCTCCGTAGGCAACCTAGTGCCTCCTTTCTAACTGTCCCTCCACATTGTTTTGTTATAAGACATAATGTAATATAGCCCATGATCCCTAATACCAGGATCTTCTATAGCTATGGTTAAATCCAGGTCCTTTCTTAACATATTTTACAGCTTTAAATGCTAGGCAAAGTTTCCCCATTACTATCCTGCATAATATCCTATGCAGTTGTAGAAATGTAAGCCTGTAAGAGGAAATATATTGAGTATTTCTTACCTTTCAGTGCCCAAGCCAATACTTTATTCAGGGTCATCTGGACAGTAGTCTGAGATTTATCTCTCTGTGCCACAAAGCCATAGTAACACTTTCTTTTCTCTTGGTAAACAAGGCTAACTTTTGATCCAAGTGTAAACAAAGAGATTAACTGATAGATGGAAGTACAAAGGTCAAGTCAGAAAATTATGGAGCTTACAGGAAGAAAAATGTTCACTAAAAGTCTGAAAAAAGTTTTGTATCGACACATAGGCTCATAGGATCATAGGATCATAGGAAGTTACTCAGCTAATGGCCCTAGGACCCTTACAAGCCTAGCCAAGTTCTACCCTTATTTCAGTGATCAGCATGATTTGCCCCTATCCAAGAGGGACATAGGTGGAACCCATGACATGAATTTATGGTTACCCATCCAATTATCTAGATTGCATTTGAAGAGGGTCAATGTGGTGCACTGTTTGACATGAAGTGGGAGTCCATTCCAAAGGTGTGGTAACCTCTGGGAGATAAATCTATACTTTCAGCAGGTTCTATTAATGTCACATACCTGGTGAAGGCCTTTAGAGTGAGTAACCCTCGTACTATTTGACTTGCGGATATGCAGCATTTCCAATAAAGCAGGGTCACAGATTGTCTTATATGCAAGGCATAGATCACCTCTGAGTAGTCTGTATGAAACAGAATAAAAGTGACAGTGATTTCAAATGATCCATGTAGGACAGATGCTGAAGACCTTGAATTTTCCTTGTGAGGAACTTTTGTGGTCTCTCCATTTGCTACATGTGCTTGTAATGATACATACCAAAAGGGGGCTGTACTCAATTATTGACCCAATGAGGGAAGAGAACAGAGAGATTATAACTACTTTTTATTTTAATGCAATGCCCTTACTTACAAAGGTAAGGTTACTCTCAGCCTGTGTGCCCAGGCCTCTCACCACTGAGTGTGTACTTAAGATGTTGTTTTTGATGTGGTGGTTAGCAGGAACATCACACTTACAAAGGGATGATAATACATTTTTTTTTGCATTGAGTTTAAGACCATGACTTTGGCACCGATCATTTGTTTGTGTAAGACCCTCCTGTAGGATGTTGATATCTTTTGGAGATTCTATAACTGCTCCCAATTTGCAGTCATCACCAAACTTTGTCAGTCAAACAGAAGTCCCAGGACTGATCCCTGTGGAACACCACTGGTTACAGGTCTGTTGTTGGAGGTGGATTCCCCTATTTTGACTATATAGGTTCTATCAGTGAGCCAGTTAGTGACCCATCTAATGATATAAAAGCTGATACCAAGCTGGGTGAGTTTGTCAATGATGCCTGAGTGGGGGGTAGTGTCAAAAGCCTTGGCTAAGTCTAGGTAGGCTGTATGCACAGATTTTCCCTTGTCCAGGGCCTTGGTGACTGTCTCAAATAAGTCTGCTAGGTTTAATAGACATGATCTCCCTTTGACAAATCCAAACTGAGTAGGGTCAAGTGTTTGGAGATTATCTATATCTTTGTTGATAAGGTCTATAATGATTTGCTCCATGCCCTTGCAGATAAGGCTAGTAAGGCTAACAGGTATATAGTTCCCAAGGTCACTGGAAGCACCACCTTTGTGAAAGGGGATAACAGTGGCCATTTTACATTCAGTTGGAATGAAGCCAGATATTAGACTATGACTGAAAAGATTACCCAATGGTGTTCCTAATTCTTGTTTGAACCCATGTAAAATGTAACCCATGATGTTATCAGGTCCCATAGATGCTTTGCTTTTGGCCTTAGAGAAGGCATTTATGACCTGCTCTTTAAAGATACAAGGTAGAGGACAGTTGATGGGAATGTCATGGGGTACTTGTGGTGGGGACATGGGGGTGATGTTTTCACAGAACTTGTCGGCTAACTGGTTGCAATGTCCACAGGCTCAATGTATGTGGTATAGTTAACTACTAGTTTGGCACAAATATGGGATTTTCCCTTTAGGTTACAGATATAACTAAAAAACACCTTGTGGTTATCCTTAACTCATTACATCCATGTGATGCCTCCAGGTACATCTGCAGTTTATTCCTACTGATGCTTCTAGGCATCAAATATCGCTTGTTCATATTTGCAGCAATAATTTCAAAACCATGCTATGTGCAAGGTTTTAAAATACTTCATCTTAAAGCTTACACAATAGCAAACTCAATTGAATTAACACCTGACTTCTGTCTTTTGCAGGTAAATAGATATTAACTGTTGTTTTTATGATATTCATTTCTATAGATATAATTTTCGCATTTTTCTAAATATCTCAACAACCAAGTAACATAGCCTTATATGGAAGTTCTCAGCTAGATGAATAAAATGTTGTTGACAGTATGTGTTTAACTTTAGTGGTTGCTGAGATATTGTAGGTTGCTTACAAAATATTACAAATGTAATAGATACTCCCCCGGATTCAATAGACTCCATGTAGGAATAGTGGTATTCCTACACAGAGTAAATGGTGTTCACATCTGCATCCCCCTCTCAGCAGCGCACCTTTCATATTAATGAGAGTTTGCTACTGAGATGGATCTGCAGACACAAACACTGAATGAATGCAGGGTGTGTGTTGCAGTAGTGCTCACAGATCTGTAACATGCCTCCTGCACTGTTAAAGGGGCATACAGGACTTTTTAAATGCTTTCAGTGTCTGCAGACACTGAAAGCAAATGAATACAATGTAATGTAATGCAGGGTGTGCTTGACAGGAACTGTACCCCCCCCCGGCCTTGTCAAAGTTCCATATGGCACTTTACATTAAAATTGTGTCCTCTGACATGCACCTCAACCTCTTCCCAGCAAGAAATCTGGATAAAGCCAAGAAATAAACATGGGACAAAGGTCCCAAAATAGGTGAAAGTAATAAAATATTACTCAGATAGACTTAGAAAGTTGATAGAATGACAGGTTGTGCATTACCAAATATTGAATATTATTAATAGTAATATATCTAATTAAAGTGGTTGTATTCAATTCTTTTTCCATTATCAGTGAAGTTTAAACATAGAGGAACAGGTTTGTGAGTCATGGAGCTTTGCTCACCATTGTTTAAACATGTTATAGGAGCTAAATACAAATGTATAGCTGAAATCTTAAACAGTGACTTAGCATAGTGGTTAGAGTTCCAGTTTTATGTGCAGTAGCTCACAGTTCAAGTATCAAGGCAGGCCGTGCATTTTTAAATGGGAAAGCATTGTTATTTTTTTTTAAATGATGTAGTAATTGATATTTGTTAACCAGGGTGGTGTAGCTGGTCTGAAATTGCAGTGTCAGTGGATATATGATGTGAAATTCTCCATGTAAACACAAGTGTCCCATACTGTACAGTCACACCTCAAGGTAATGTAATCAAAGCACATAAGGGTTTGTCATGTAAAGTAAAATATATACACCTAATAATATGTCACTAATGAATAACTAATGTCCAAGCTGTAAATATTTTATGAAATGAAAACTGAGCAATGCTTACCAGTGCTTAGCACCACTTAGCTGTTCTGAGCATTGCTTAGAAAGTATAATTCTAAGCACCATTCAGGTCAGCTAAGCCAATTTGCATTAGCTCAGCATTTTCAAAAATGGTTGAATGACAGCAGAGGGAGGTAATATTGCCTTATTTAAACTGCCCAGGTGGGAATACAGCCAGAAACTGTTATAGTTTGATCACTGCAGGAGCTATGTCTGGAGTTGGAGAGGGAGTGTTCTTTCGGGTGCAGTACTGGGGCATTTTGGAGTACAGGGTCATGGCTGGGCTCCTTGTGCAACACCATGATGACATACTGCTGCACGGCCAGTACCAGGGCTCCCAATACAAATGTGAGGCCTGGGACCATCTGGCACATGACCTCACCAGTGCCACTGGAATCCCTCAAACTGGTAAGCAGGTACAACATCACTATGCTAACCTAAAGTGGATGAAGGGGGAGCTCTTGGCCCAATGGATCCAAGATGCTTGAGGCAGCAATGCCCCAGTAGTTTGTAAGCATTTCACCCATAGCTGTACCAGATTTTAACCTGAGTATGTGATAGACAGGTATGCATAATGGTTGTTTTCCTTCCCCTACAGCTGTAGAGGTAAGAGCTAGCAATGTGGAGGCCCAACCAGACAGACTGGTGAGACTGCACCAAGCGTATGGTGAGTACAGAGCTATCTTGCAGTACATAGTGCAATAAATAAGGAGTACATTGTTTACTGCCAGTAAGTATAGTGTGTTCTGAGTGTACTGAATAAATAAAGTTTGTCAGACCAATATTGATCTACATGATATGTAGTACTACTGAATGTAGAATCTGAACTGTAATAAAACACTGTGTCATGCTACTCAAATAAAGATTTATACCACAAACTGTTGTGTTTAATCTGGTATGTTGTTGAAGAAATAGAATCTGTACAGCAAATATGGCTCTGACAGCATGCATTGACTGAGGTTGTTATGATAACCAGCTGTTATGCAAAACTGTAGATTGTGGAGCTGTAAAACAGGATATAAATATGTCCTGCACTAAGATCTGAACCTTGAATAGTAATGTGCAATGTATTATAGTGTGTCTCCTGCAGCATTGCCTTGTGTTACCTTTTGTATTAAGGATCTTATTATTTCAAATGATTAATACACAGTACACTATCTGTCATGCATGAATGTCAGGGATGTATGTTCAACTGTCACCTCAGTCTTTGGTGACACTACACTTAGGTTACAAGGTCAGACTGTGTACTCAAGAGAGTATTAGGCAGAATTCAATCAAACAAGACAGCAATTCCTTAATAGCTCAGTGTGATGGGAAGTAGCTCTGTCATTCATCTTTTGCACAACCAGACCACGGTTTGAATCCATGGAGTGGTACTAAGATGTGTGAATATTTATACTCAAGTAACCTTGAATATTTGTAGAAGTAGTCAGATAGTGTTAACAGATATTTTCTCCACAGGTCTTAGAGGTAAAGAAATGTTTGTAGTAGCTGTAGGAAGGGTATACTAATAAACCATGTACAACTGTTCCACTGTCCAACCCCATGCCTGCAAATGACAGCAGGATATGTACATACACAATGCATTCTTCCCGGTACATGTCTCTCAAGTGTCACACTGTCCCAGCTAGTGGTCACTGCTGCCAATAACCTTGGACATAGATATGAATCCAGGTGAAGTATGCCAGTAGCACACTCACACAACATCATTGCAGGGTACACCTTCTTCATCATCTATGTAACCATGACATGTACAAGTCCCCTCTAGTCATATACCCAGAGTTGTCACAGTTTGCCCCATACCATTCCAGGTTGACAGTTTAACATTTATGTATGTGCTGCAGAAGCTATGGCCCATAGGTAGATGTAAAGTGAGGGCAGACCTATAGAGTATTGAGCAGTACTATTGTGAAAAATAGAAGCCTATACAGTTGTTAATGGACTTTTATTCTCTACCCCCCCCCCCCTTGTCTGCATCAATAATTATTAGTCATATACTAAGAGTATGTTGTTTTCAAAACCTAATGTTGGGATTTGTGTTCTATTATTGTTCATATATTTAATTGATTGCATGTTAGCATACCTTGTTCAAATACCATTGTTGTTGGCCTGTTGCCATAAATGTAACTGGCATGCTGTTACAATGCTGACAGTTATTCCATTTATGCATGTGTTCTGTTTGCTATGCAATTGTTTCACTTCTACTGTTCTGGGTTAATTGGAACAACCACGCATGCTTTTATAACCAATCTTAAAATGTTTTGTTCATGACTAACCAATACATTTTGGAAAACCTCAACACCACAGCACATTTGAGAAGGTAGATCCCAGTGGATCCACCTGTCCCGCCTCATCTGGTCATGGCACCCAGCTGTAGCATGTCTGGGATCCAACCTGGTACTGCCTGCTCCGATGGTTCTAAATCACCCTTAGTTGGAACTGCCTCAGGGGATGGGGCCCATCTCCCACCAAGCACGAGCATGGAGAGGAACCTGTCACCCACAAGAAGTTCTGAGGTATGGTTCACAGGTCATCCAGACAGACTTGGATGGATGCCTGAGCCAGATCAAGGGCAGACTGGTGAACCTTGAGGGGAAGGATGCCCCTGTTGTCGAGTCCCCAGCACAGTCACTTTTGGGGCTGAGAAGGGGCAGTGGTGACTTCCCATGGGTGGGGACCTCAGTCCCATTGTTTATATCTGGGGGATCATGGGCCTCTGATTTCCAGCCACCCTCCCCTTCCAAGGGGTTTAACCCTCCAATGTGTCATACACAGCCCCTGTCTGCTGTCTTGTCTGTCTTGTCTGTCTTGTCTGTCTGTAAAAGCAACCTCTCCTACCCAGCTTTCCTCCCCAAATGTACCTACAACCTTTCCCCAACATCCCATACTCACCTTAAAAAAGGGGCATCTGTCCCCCCAAAAAATACACACCCCATACATAGCTCTCCATTTTGCCCCAAGTACACTGACATCAATCTATCTACCCCAAATTACTCAAGCAATGTATGTTGCCCACAACCGTCCCTCTGTGGTGGGAGACACTAAATTCCAAATTGTCCACATCATTCAGAGCTGTTGCTGCAGAAGATATGTAGAGCTATGGTCCTTTACTACACCCATCCTGCACATCCCTAGCTGCCTTTCACATTGTTTTCCCCTCTGCTTCTCCCATTTCACCACTTTCCTTTCACCATTTTTTCTTTTTTTTTTCTGAAATTAGCATGGGTTTATGTGGGAGTAAGCACTGGTAAGCAAAGCTAAGGGAAGCTAAGCATCTCTTGGCATCATGCAAACCCACTTAAAACTGCTTAAACTGCTTTAACTACTCTAACTCATTCAGCCTCTGTTCTGCCAAGTAACAAAATAACCAGCACTGGCAGATCTTGAACCCAGGACCCTATGCACTGCAGTCAGAGTGACATGCCACAGCACCATATGAGCTGTGGGAATTTGGAATGCTTTTTCAAACCTATCATGCGTTACAGTTATTTAATATTATACACCTCTCTGGCAAGTCTTAAACACAGGACCATGTGCACTCTATTCACAGCAATAACCACTACTCCAAAGGAGCTGTGAGAATTTGCAGTGCTTCAGTAAATATATCATGTATTATGGTCATCTAACATTAGGGGAAAAACTCTGTGGAATTAGTAATGTTTTGTAAGTATATATACAAGATGATCCCGAACTTGTTATAAGACCGGCAGACATGGGGGAGGGGGATAGTGCTTATGGACAAGGCATATTACTCCCAGAAAATTAAAGCTCTTTTAGAAAATGATGATGAATATGAATCTATTATAATTACACAAATGAAAAATATAAAAACTAGAGTAAGGCTTATTCTATGTGTGAAGAAGGAGGGTTGCTTAATAACTGAAGAGCTTTTTAATTATTTGAATGTTATTCAACTTCTCATACCCATTTTTAAATGTTTACCCAAGGTGCATAAAGATTGTATTGATCCACTGATGCACCCCATTTTAGCTGGATCTGGCTGGACAACAGAACCAGCAATCTATATATGCTGAGAGCAACCTAAAGGGCTTACTTGGGTTAGCACCAGCTGAAATGAAGGATTCACAACATTGTCTTAGAGATTTAGGGATGTATGAAAAGGACAGTAACCATGGTGATTGTTTAACTATGGTGATGATGGATATAAAAATCTATTCATTGCAATACCAAATGATTATGGCTTTGAGGCATTGGAAATGTTTGTTAGCAATAAAAGTGATCGTAGAAAAATAGAATTGCTGTCTACCCTGATGAAATGCATCCTTGAAAAAAATATATTCTTGTTTGAAGATGATTTATACTTGCAGAAATGTGGTGTGGTCATGGGCACCCCATGTGCCAAGACCTATGCCAATATGGTGTTGGCACAATGGGAAGAGTGCTATGTGTTTAGCAATAACCCATTCCAAAGATGGATTCATTTCTATAAACAGTTTGTGGACAATGCCTTTATTTTATGGGGAGGGAGTATTGAACAGCTGCATGCTTTTGTTGCATATTTAGAAACTACCACTGATTTTTTACATTTCATAATACAACATGGTACTGAAAACATTGATTTTCTTGACATTAGGTTGAAACAGGACACTGCATCTGGGTAAATACACACTGCCCTCTATCGGACGGAGTGTTAGAAGAATAGTATTCTGCATTGATCTAGTATGCACATTGAGCATGTTCATAAGAATGTCCTAAAGGGACAATTCTTAGAGCATCTATACTTCACACCCAAGGTGAATAGTTCATTGAAGTGGCTGAAACCATGGGGAACATTTTTTTGAGGAGAGGGTACAAACAAGGTGAAGTGACCACTGCACAGAGACAAGTACAGGACTTAAGAGAGAACATAGGGAAACCATATTTATATACATGGAATCATATGGAAGAGTTTTCACACATAGAGGATGGTAAGGATCTCAGAATGGTCCTTGCATACTTTATTGACATTAAGGGGATTTGTAATGTGATTAGGAACAACTGGAAAATTCTGATGTCAGATGAGGAAATGAAAGGGATTGTAGGGGAGGTACCTCGCTTTGCCTTTAGAAGCAACCATTATCTTAAGCAGCTTCTATGAGATAAAAATGTGAACTATCACTCTGTAGTTTCACAAAGAAAAGGCAACCACCAATGTTGCAGATGTACTTGCTGTAAATTTATTTATAAAGGAAATGTATTTTTGCATACACAACAGAAGAAAGAATATTATTTTGATGGATATGCAGACTGTATCAGTAGGAACATAGTGTATATGGCTACTTGTGGCCTCTGTGACTCCTTTTATGTGGGTAAAACCATGAGGCAGTTAAAGGAGAGGGTGTCCAAACATTTGAGTGAGATTAGGCAGCAGGATGTAAAAAAATGTTTTAAGCATATTAAAGAGAATGAAGGACATTCTTTTTATTTTAGGGTAATACAGAGTATAGGTAACAACAAGAGAGGGGGAGATGTTAACAATTTAGTAGAGAAAGCAGAAATGTGCTGGATAGGCAGGCTGCAGCATACAAATCTCCAGCTCTCAATGCCTATTTACCAATTAAACCTGCTCTGAAAGGCAGAAGGCTTAGGACACATATGTAAAATTTTGATTAAGAGGGTGTGTCACTGAATTAATTGTGTATGTTTCAGTATTTAAAAGTTTTTTAACTGACTTGTTTTATATGGATCTGAAGAAGGATCAGGAGATCCGAAAGCACTTATCCCAGTAAAGAAAATCTTCCATTTTACTGGTGTCATATACTTTGTTATCCTGGCCATTGTTGCTCAGATTATATATATATATATATATATATATATATATATATATATATATATATATATATATATAGAGATATCATGCAGTGCAGTCATACCTCTCAACCTCTTAGTGCAAGAGGTCTGGACAAAGCCCATAAATAGGGACATATTTTAAATATTGATTTTATAACCTTAGACAGTTGGTACAGAAGCATGGTTTGTTTTAACATATATTTTCTGAAATCATTCACGTCTGAGACCCAAATGGTTTTCATTATTTAGTGATTTCAATTCTCACATCATCCCAGTGATTTGTCAAAAATCCACAACAGTTATGGGGATCAGACCAAACATATGAGCCAAACAGCTGGACATTCTATGAAAATCTGGATAGTTGAGAGGTATGACTGCAGTCATGTAGCATTAGGGAAAAAACACTGAGCTGCCAAGCATTTCACCCAGCACCTTCTGAACTACAGTCAAAGGAACACAACACTACACCAAATCAGCTCTGGGGAATTGCTGATGCATTTGCAAATATATCATGCACTACAGGGATGTAACTGTAGAGAAAATAGACAACAGTGAGAGATTGTCTACCCAGAACCATTTACACTACAGTCAAAGCAACATACAAGTAAGCCAACTGACCTCTACAGTATAACGACTGTTTTAACTAACATATCCTGGTTGCCAGTCACACACTACTCCTATATATACTGCCCCAAATCACAGTGTACTTGGAATCTTGAGGTTTTAAGGGACATGTCTCAGTCTGTCCCTACAAACATACACAGCTGATAGACCACCAGCAACTGTAGCAGCATGCACAGTCAGATAGAAAAGGATCTATGACACTGACATCTGCCCATCTCCCTACTCAACCCAACAAACATTTATATACTACACTGCTACACAATCTTAAAAATCTGTTAACAATGGCAATAAATACATAACTCAACTGTACCAATTTCCGTAGAATGTTCAGGTTTTGGCCTCATATTTATGGCCTCTTCCTCATAACATTTCTGGATTCTGCTAAATCGGTGGGATGATATCAGGAATGAAGTCACTAAATAATGATATACCATACCTCTCAACCTCTTAGTGCAAGAAATCTGGACAAAGCCTGAAATAATTAGAAGAGAGAGGCTTAAAAACAGGGACATATTTTAAATATTGTTGTTATAAACGTATACAGTTGTTGGAGTGATAGGGTTTGTTCTAACATTCATTTTTTTGAAGGATATGAAGTCTGAAACATACATGGATGTCATTATTTAGTAACTTCAATCCTCAAATCATCCTAGTGATTTGCTAAAAAAAAAGGTATGCAGACATATCATGCAAAACTGTGGACATAGAACATCAATCCAAACAGTGGACAGTATTTCCACCTACCTTCTGTGATGCTGTAGCTCCCACACCTCCATAATGTTCTCCTCACAGGCAAGGAAAAGGGGCAAGGACTACATGAAGGAGTTAATTATAGCACTGTGTTGCCATGCCATTGGCTAATGGAAAGACAACACAGCTGTTCTGGATGCAATTAGCAAGTGGGAGACACCAATTGGTGCACAGGCCATCACCTGTTCATGAGCATTACCTACAAAAGGCAACCTTCTGCCTGTGCAAAACAGGTCTGAACCTTTTACTGGAAAGACAGACTGTGAATACAAAAAGCAACACTTGTGGATTTCTCTGAGAAAACACTATAGCACTATAACAGGTATTTCAAACAATTAAACATGTAATGGAATGCAGATGGGGTTAAAATAATGGGAAATAGGAAGTTAAACAATAGGTCTCAGCAAGACTTGCTGCACTGACATGTTGCTGTCCAGCACCTACGTCGATCCCTGATGGCTCTGTCTGCAGTGACATAGATCACAGCTCTAGCCCCTGAGTCAGCCCAGCAAAGGTTAGCTCAAATATGACTATTACTGGAGTGTCTGTTGTACAGTACTGACTGTGACACTGCCAGGACAGCTACCTGGGATGTTGTAAATATTCATATGCCACTTGTGAATATTACTATGATACATATGCTTGCATTACAAATTTAAGAGACCTATATATGTTATGTGCATAGTAAACAACTGATGCAGAAGTGTGTGTTGAACTGTTGTACTGAGCTCATACCTTTCAACTGTCCGGAGTTTTGCAGACTGACCATGTTTGCCTCATATTTGTAGTTATTTTCTCAAAACATTTGTGTTTTGTCTGGCAAATCACTGGCAAATCATTAAAGACTGAAACCATAACATAATAGCATACATTTTAATGTCAGATGTCATATCCTTCAGAGTATTCATGTGAATGCAAAACCTACTTTGCTATAAACTGTAAGTGTGTTACAGCAACATTTATAAAGTGTCACTATTTTTGGGCCTTTGCCCCTCATTTGTTTGTGCCTTTGTCCAGATGTTTTTCTCTAACATGTTGAGAGGTATGACTGAGCTGCAAGAGTGTAAACACAATGTGCTATATTGACAAAGAACAGAAATGTATATCAAGTTATTACCTGTGTATATGTATGTATTAATAGTAGAAGCTGGAAGCCTCAAACATACAGACATGAGTTGCAAAATGTCAAGTAAATAAACTGTACTTGTTTTACAAATGTGTTATCTTAGTTTCAGTACATCAAATAGACATAAATGTCTACAGATATGGGTTATTGTATTGCCTTGAAACATAAATAATGAAATAATGACTAGGTTGATTATAATTACTAAGTTGAAATTGGAAAAGTGTTTAACTGTGTTATGACTTCCAGTGGTACACACACATCAGACAAAGATGTACACCTGATGCAGAAAAGTATGTTATTTTCTGTTAGCTTGTGAAATGAAGGATGGTGAGAAACACTGATGTAATATTAGATAATGCAGCATTAATGTGGATTATTACTTTCAGACCTGAGACACACAAACAGCTTTGCATGTTGTATAGGAAATAGGCAAATGTGACATTGTTTATATATATATATATATATATATATATATATCTATATACATATATATATATATATATATATATATATATATATATATATATATATATATATATATATATATATATATATATATATATATATATATATATATATATATATATATATATATATATATATGGTTCTACCTCACTTCAACGACACTGAACATCGACAGGAAATCGCGAGCCCCAGAAGATCGACAGCGCAGAAGACCGGCTGACGGGACCAAGAAGATCGACAAGCAGAAGACCGACCCGACGGATGAAAGCACCGGCCGAGGATGCCGAAATGGGACAAGGCTGTGTAAGTATGCGGTAGTGACGGACGTTAGGGTGCGAGTAAGGTAAGTGGGGATAGGGGTGGGTTAAGTGAGTTAGGGTTAGGCGGTCAGGTAAGTGTCGTAGTGATTGTGTTTGGGTTAGGGGCGGGATACGTGAGTTAGGGTTAGGGAGCGGGTCAGGTAAGTGTGCGGTAGTGATTGTGTTTGGGTTGGGGCGGGATAAGTGAGTTAGGGAGCGGGTCAGGTAAGTGTGCGTTAGTGACGGACCTTAGGGTTAGGGTTTGGGTCAGGGTTGTAGGTAGTTGTGTATGTGTGGTTTAGTGTGGGTTTGTAGGGATTTTGGTGTGCTTGTGTTGTGTATGTGGTTTTGGATGGGGAATGTGTTTTGGTTGTTGATTGTGGTGTGTGAAGTGTATGAGGTTTCGTGTTTGTGTACCGTCGGTTATTTCGTTGTCGGGCATGTGGGATTTCGTGTTTTTGTACTGTCGGTTATGTGGTGTCGGTGATTGCGTTGTCGGTGTTGTGGTGTTTCGTTTATGTGAGGTAGAACCATATATATATATATATATATATATATATATATATATATATATATATATATATATATATATATATGGCAATATGTTATATCTGTCTGATGTTTGTGTAGTCTGCATTAATCTGAGTATTAGTCATTTCTGCATGGAATTTAGATTTGAAGCTCAGTATTTAAGCTTTGATGACTTGTAGTTTGCATGTTATTGTAGTATTACATTTGTTTGGTTATACGTGTTCTGTTCTGTTGTACTTTTAACAATTCTTGGCTATGGTCTGTTAACAAAGGTTACCAAAGAATTCCTTTGTAACATATGAATAGCAGCAGTTAGGGTGTGGAGCTGAGACACAGCATTGCTGTATTCGTTACAAACATCTGTAGTTAGCTGAAGTGTTTCTGCGTTGTGCAATGCTCTGAATATCAGCCATCTCTGCATTTATGTTTATTTGAAGATCTTTGGTTAAGCTTTGGTCACATCTATTTTGTATCTTATTCCAGTATTGCATTGGTTTATTAAAAAGTTTTCTGTTTTGTTGGAGTTGTAAGGATTCCCCCCTTGTTGGGTTCAAATATTTTTTGGCTTGTGACTTGGCCACCCCTACCACATATCTAATTTTGAACACACCTTCCAGTTGTATCTCATCAGCTTATCCTACTGAGTAGACAGAGATCATTTGGGAGGGGGCCACCCCACCCCCATTCGTTTCTCAACCAGAAAGTATTGTGTTTTATCCCTTCCCAAGTAACCTATAAACAAAAAACATTTACTGTATTTCTGTCTATTTCAACTATATTACTTCAATTTGCTTTCGCTGCCTGTTCTTACAATGACTCAGTTGCACTTATTCTGCAGCATTTATTACTGCTTGTTAGTAGCCTGATTAATTCTGTTATGCTAAGGCTGTGTGTTTAAGCACATGGGCTTCAGGCCAGTTGTTTTACATGAAGAAGGTTTGTGGTCTGCACTGTTGTGGGAGGAGAGGCTAGATTATGCCTTTCTGAGCTAGAAATTGCTGGTTAAAGGCTCATTGTGTCTGCCCATTTGAACTGTGTTTTTGTGACATCGGTACGCCTTGTTTACTGTACCATACACTACATCCTGACCTGCGGAATATAGCTTTGTTTGTATAATTTGAACACTAATCCAGGCCATCATTTTTGGAGAGGGTTCCCCTGCACCCTAGTGATATGAGTGTGCAGATAGAAGTTGTGTGACTGAAGAATGCTGGAACAGGGCTCTCTTATGAGTTTTACTATTGGTTAACTGGTTAATCTGTTTAAATTAATTTGCTCTTGTTTTCTCTCATCATATTTAAGTGTGTATCTCTTCACCTGTGTTACACTGACCTGAACAGATTTTAAATATCTTTAGCAGTCTGGTTACAGGCTTTTCTGCATTCACATCTGTTTGTGTGATTCTTGTGTTTCCTCACTACACCATCTAGTGTTGTCCAGGGCCTGCCTGCACTTACTGGGAGTAAGTGAACTGGTTGGCACTGGTCTGCCATAGGATGTTGAGTTAAGAGCTCAGGGACAAGTGTTGACTGATTACGCCCAGTGTTCCTTCATTGTTGTGGTATTTAAACCCAGCATGTGCATGGCTTTGTGCTTTTGTGCGGTTTTAATCCTTTGAGAGATAACTCAGTTGCATTTCTTTCTCTTACCAGAACTCATGTGAGTGAGGCCCTCACCTGCAGGTCCTGTCTTGATGTTATCCAACCATACTCATACCTATAGGTGCTATCCTCAGATAGTACCCACTCTAGTATCCCTGACTTCTCTTCCACAGATGCTGATAACCATGGACAGACAATTTCCTGTGCTTTCAATTGCTAGTCCAGTTGATATGGGCATCATCACACAGAGTAGTCACTGCCTTATGTACACAGACAACTCTGTGCTACTACCACCTAGGAACACAATATGTCAGAGATGCAATCACATTAAGAACCTAGAATCCTTGCTGTCTCAGTCACATGACAGCACATGATTGACAGACCACAATGTTTTGCCAGAAATGACCTTTATTTGTCTCCCCTGGACATTAGGCTTCTGGCAAAGGCATTTGCCTTCCCCATAGTGCTTTTTTTAGGCAAAGTCATAAGCAGAAAATTACCAGCAAGAACGCTTATTATAAACAAAATGTAACGGTAATGATGCTAAATGCTAGGAGTCATAGCATGAAACTAAAGTCATTGCAAGCATCCCTTGTCCTGCAGGATGCTGACATTTGTGCAGTCACTGAAAACTGGTTTGATGCTGTGGAGAGTACACTAACCTTGCCAGGTTACTCATCTTATCATACTTTCAGACCCCAAATCGAAGGCTGCAAAGTCAAAGGAGGTGGAGTTTCAAACTTTATCATACACATACACACCTCCAGGCTGGTCAAATGGTATGACTCACAGGAGATGCCCCAAGTGCAGTTAACTGTTGACAAAACACCTATTCAAGTCATAGCTAGCTACAGACGTCTAAACATGATTCAGGACACCCACTACACCTATCTGGAATTACTTGAATCTGTCAAGATGCAACCCTTTACCCTGATCCTGGGTGACTTTAACTACCCAACCATAGAGTGCATGACCTCTTCTACCTGAACATGAATGCACAGAGATTCCTCGGCTTTGTCAATGCCAATGCATTGGATCAGCTGATCAACACCCTACAACAGGTGGAAATATCCTGTACCTGGTCCTAACCGACATGAGTAGCCACTGTAGCACTCATTCAGTGTCATCCTTCATGGTAAGATCTGACCATAAAGTCATCACTTTTGAGGTCACCATCTCCCCTCCCCCCTTTGTCAGGGTCAAACAAAAACACTTTTCCAAATCTGACTATAATCTCCTCAGAGCAGGTGTAAGTAGCTTCACAGCCACAATCCCTTCAGTTGGAACTAGCAGTAATGTCCAAGCCTACACCCAAAAACTATATGAGCACCTACATAGCTGTATGGACTCAGCAATACCTGACAGGATTAAATCATGTCCCTTAAGGTAGAGTAAACCTCTGTGGTAGAAAGCAGCAATGCACAAACTCCATAGTAGTTGTGGAAATATGTGCTGTACAAGGTCAAGAAGGAGCAGGTGCCAAAGTGGAAGCAATCTCACCTTTGTCTGAACAAGCAAATAAGGTCACAGGTGAATTACTCTAAGGTTAACTTTGAGTGCATATTGGAGACATCCATCAAGGCCAGCCAAAAGGCCTTCTCCATATATGTCTGCAATCTCAGAGGCAACGCCCAAATCTGCTCTGCACTAGTGGTCAGTAACACCACATACACATATGCCATAGATATAGCCAACCCACTGCAGACAGGTTAAGTGAAGACCTCACCCCCTCTGTCCCCCATTAGTAAAAAGGACATGCACAGCACCTGCTCCCCTCCCCTCATCATCAGGGAGTAGGACTGTAATGCCATCTCAAAGGCAATAAAGTCTCCATGTGACCTGATAACATCCCTGGCTACATCCTACATGAACTCAGGCATGAGCTCCCAGCTCCATTACACACTGTAGTCCACAAAAGCCTGAGCACCAGTGTCATCCCATCTGCAGGGAGGACAATCACTTTCATCCCTCTTCACAAAGGTGGAGCATCCAATGAAACAGCCAGTCATATGCACATTAGCCTAACCAGCCTGATCTGCAAGGCCATGGGAGGCATTATCAAGGACCTCATAAACAGGGACATCACCAACCTCAAAATGCTTGAGCCCACACAGTTTGGAATTGTCAAAGGGAGAGCAGGCCTGTTAAACCTGGTTGAGTTCTTTGAAGCTGTCAACAAACAGATGGATGAGGGGAAGATGGTGCACACTGCCTACCTTCACCTAGACAAAGCCTCTGATAATGATCCCTAGTCAGCCATAATACATAAGCATACACAGCTAGACATCAACCTGTATGTTCCCAGATGGGTAGCTAACTGGCTCAATGATAGTACCCACTCAGTCAAAGTAGTGAAAGCCACCTCTAGTAGTAGACCCTTAAAGAGCAGTGTACCCCAAGGGTCAGTCTGGGGGCCTCTACAGTTTGAGATATACTTTTCTGAAGTGCAAGACAAAACCAGTGCCCTGTGGCTGACCAGATTTACAGATGACTGCAAGCAGGCCACTGTCTTACATTCCCCTAGTGATGTGAGCATCCTCCAAGAGGCCCTTACACAAATTAATGACTGGTGCCAGAAACATTGCCTCAAACTGAATGCCAGGAAATGTATCATTATCCCTGTTATGGTAGATGTAATCCGCACTAATTATGACAGTAATAACAATGTACTGAGCATGCAATCAGGTGTGAGGTGACTTGTGCACCAAGGCTGATAGCAACCAGACAGTTTCCCACCACATTGGCATCATTTTACGGAATGTGGTCCACATGGCCCACCTCACAATAAGGGTATGTCATCCAGGAACCAAGAGGCTATAACGTCCCTGTACTCCTCCCTTATCAGACCCATTACCGAGTATAATGGCTCCTTTGGCGTGTACCTTGACAAGCACATGCAGCATTTGCAGGGATCACAGAGGTCCCTGACCAAGAAAATCCAGGGTCTGCAACACCTTTCTTATACAGATAGCCTGAAAGCCCTGTCCCTCTACTGAGTCTCATACAGACTGATCATAGCTCACCTGTGTTTGGCATACAAGGCCATTTCCAAAGTAGCCTTGACAGAGTTTCTGCATATCCGGAAGACAAACTCCACTCAAGCAACCCACATGCAAGGCCCTCACCTGGTCTGTGACATGAATAATACTTGCTGGAGGGATAGATTTGTGTCCAAAAGAATACACTGTAAACTACACTCCCTCTCCATGTCTAGCAGAGTACCTCTCTAGCCCTCATTAAGAAGAAGCTGGATGACTGCATGGGAAACAGAAAGACACCCCTTGGATCTCACATGTGTCGCAGCTGGACAGGGGAGACAGGAGCAGACTTTTAAGGGACATGGGCAAAAGTCTGGGCTAGGCTTATGAGGGAATCCGGGCCAATAGCCTAGTAGTATACTATGAACTTATGCAACTAGTACTTTACATGTTTCCTGTATGTATTGTAGACTGTCCTGCAATGTTATCTTAAATGAATCCCTGTGAGTCTGAACTGTGTAGTTACTGCATTGATAAAGTATTCTCTTGTTCCTTTATTAGTTATTATCACATATCATTAAACCTTGTCATTGTGTCTAGTATAGCACTAAGTCAGCTCTTAGAGTACTTGCATATGCATGTGGTGACACTGTATAACTTGCTCCAATAGTCTTGGTCTTGGTCACACTTACCATTCTGCTAATAGGCTCATCACACAGTAGGATTCGTCACCCTTTGTTGAAGGTCTTACAGTAGCTGTTAAAGAGATGGATTGTGGCAGTCAGAACTACCTTAAACTCTGGGCTAAAGGGTCCATAGGTAGCAAAGTTGTGCCAGACTTTACCAGGAGTGTGTGTGTGTGTGTGTGTGTGTGTGTGTGTGTGTGTGTGTGTGTGTGTGTGTGTGTGTGTGTGTGTGTGTGTGTGTGTGTGTGTGTGTGTGTGTGTGTGTGTGTGTGTGTGTGATTCAAAACTCAAATAGCAAATATGTGTGTCAGCTACTTGGCCAGGGACCCAAAGTACTCATTGGCGAGAGAAGCTGATGGATGTTTTGGATTGACCACTCTGCTGAGATGTTAACCTCATAGGTGCGCTAGTGTGGAGTGTTACTGGGGATGTGGAGACAGAGAGAGAAATGATCCCCACAATGACAGTGACCTCTGTGTGCTCTGAAGGGTAATTGTACTTTAATGTGCATGTGCTTGTCATCCTGCCATTGTGTAGATCCCTCACTGTTGGTAGTGGTGAGCATGTAGGCTCCCTGATGATTGGGCCAGTGCAGAGGCATCACACTGACAGTATATAATGGTGGATACAGATGGCATATCACATCATGTACCATCATTGAGCCCCTCTCAGTCTGACAATGTCATACACAATTATTTCACAGATTGTCCAGATCTCCTTGATCATTATTGACATACTCTGCCTAGGTGTGGGTGTACTCCACACCTGTATCTGATTGCCTCACACCTATGGCTAGCTTACCTGGTGACCCCTGCAGTAGGACAACAAGTTATAGGTAGTAGTAGTGGGTGGATGTTGGCACTGGGTCAGCAGCAGTGTGTACATACTGAGCATACAATGTAAGGGAATGGATACAGTACCATCACTCTCCCCCAGGTGTCTGGCATGCGACAGATACATTCCCCAAACTATGTGGACAAACAATATGTATTGTTCAACTGGCATGCAGAAATACACATTTGTCTGTCAAAGGGGTTGACATCTTTCAGGCACATGTACACATTCCACAAACATCTGGGTGCTGAAGATGGCAGACACCTATGAGGAGGTCACCCTACAACACATATGCACTGATCTCAGTTATTGTGTAGCTTAGCTGTTCCTGGAATGTCCACATGCACCTATAGGAGCATTCACCTATTTCTGGGATGTAGGCTGGTAGACATGGTACTGTAACGCTGCCCATAGGGGACACCCAGCAGTCGATGGCACTGATGTGTGTGGACACATAACAACAAAGTTTGTCACAGCAGACAAGCCACTAATGTTATTCCTAGAATGATAACAGGTTACTAGGCTGTGGGCCCTGAACAGCCATATCTCTAGGCCACATATTAGCCCATGTGTATGCAAGGCAGCAGCTGATGTCCATATACAACAGGGACACAGGTGGTATCCAAGAATGTATGTGTCATTAACCATCCAGTTGACCATGTTACACCTGCAAAGGTGTAGGAAGCTACTCTGCTTGATGTGGACAGGATGTCCATTCCACCACAGGGTGATTATGTGCAACACACATTAAAGCTGCCAACAAGGCCAGCCCAGGTCACTCACCAGGTGGAGGTTGTCTGTGTGTGTGTGTGTGTGTGTGTGTGTGTGTGTGTGTGTGTGTGTGTGTGTGTGTGTGTGTGTGTGTGTTAACAGACTGGAGCATGACTTGCACTCATGCAGCAGTCCCAGCAATGTGGATGCGTGATTGCTTGGCATGCCAGAATGAGGTAACTCCCAAGGGTTATGTATGGCACTGGGTAGACGGTTGGCCTTATAGCCTATAGGTGTACGGTAGATGTCTGATGGGCTGGTATGCCCTGGTAGGGAACTTCTGTGATGTCCCCATGTGCTGCATGTGCTGTCTGATGTGAATGATGAATGAAGGATTATGCACATTAATGGTCCACATTGGAGAGAACATGAAACATCAGGATCAGGAGTGCAATACATGCTGTAATGTCAATATGGTGACACTACCCACACACACACTGTGCTGATAGATGGCAGGGGTATGATGTGGGTGTTAGTGGTGGACACCTTCTCTGTGTGACATTACCATAGCTTACAGTATTTCTCATCACATTATGGTGCTTCTGATGTGCAATAACTGCTCTATGCAGTCAGTACAGAAATGTATGACATATTTTTTGTCCTACAATCTCGGGACCTCTTTCACTGTTTCAATTGTTGTCACAGGTCACACCTTGCCAAACATGGACTGCAACCTGCAGGATGGTACAGACAGGCCTCTCAACTGTACAGATTTCCACAGAATGTCCATATTCTTGCCTCATATTTTTGTTCCATTTTCTCATAAACTTGTCTTTTTCTGGCAAATTGTTGCCAAATCACTGAGGGTTGATGACAAAAAAATGACAGACATTTGAGTTGCAGACTTCATACCCTTCAGAATATCTGTGCTAATGCAAAACCTGTTAGTCTATCACCTTTATAAGTTTGTAGGAGCAATATTTAAAAAGGGTCCCTATTATGTGACCTTTGCCCCACCATTATTTATGGCTTTATAAACATTTCTTGCTCTAAGAGCTTGGGAGGTATGGGTGCAGATTGTGGCCATACCTCTGACCTCTGCATATGTTTGCAGATAGTCCTGATGTTTGACGCATAATTTCTTTACATCTGTCATGAACATGTGGTTTTCTGGCTAATGTTTTGGAAAATTATGACAGACTGACATTGCAGATTAATGATGGATATTGTCATGTAACAACACATACCTTTGGAAAGTGCATTCAAATGCATTACCTGTTCTGCTATCTATTTTTTTACTCAAATGATTTTTATTTTGATGAAATAAAACAATAATTTAATACATTCATAACATTCAATTATAGTATTTACATTCAGCCTGACAAAAAGGATTCAGATAAAAACATTTGTAGTTAAATAATAGGTTAATATATAAACTATGCTAGTTAGGAAGAGTTTGGTTCCACCTGTAGGGTATCAATCAAATTCAAAACTTTCCTCCACAGACTATTAACCAATGGCTTAGGAAAAGTTCTTAAATCTTTAGTTATTTTCTCCATTAGTATGCATTTCTTCAGTGCTGATAGGAATACCTTCATTGTGGGTGCTACATTAGAGTTCCATTTCTAGTTATACATTTTCTGGCTATTGCTAATATTGTCCACGACAAATACAGGTCATCTTTCTTCATATTATTACTATTAACAACATTCAATAAAATTAAGGACTTTGTCAAAACAAATATATCAGCATAGATAGCTTGAAGAAATTTGTTAATCTCATTCCAATATGGTTTTATATTAGTACAGTCATAAAAAGTATGTGACCAGTCAGCATTAATGGACAGATGACATCTCCAACATAACTTGCTGTTTGAAGGGTTCATTTTTGAGAGTTTCTCAGGTGTCAAAAAGGATCTGTGTAAAAATTTCCAGTGAAAACTTTTCCAGAATTGTGAGTCAGAAGTTAAACAGAAAATAAAATGTTTGTTTTATCTTCCATTGAAAATAATACTTGAAACCCTTTGGTTAGGTATTGCCAGTAAGAATCTTTAGGAGCTGTCTTATAGACAATTAAAGTGTTATATAGATATGATAATTCATTCTTAACATTGATATTATTATATAGAATTCTAAAAATCCAGTTTATAATTTTTGGTACGGTTTTGAAGGATGTGTTATGTATTATTCTACACAGATCCTTAGTGTATGCTGTGACACTCTGAAGAACCAGACAGTCATTAGGGAACAGGCCATAGGTTGACAATATACTTTGTGTTTTCAAACTTGTTGGTTTTCAGTACATTGCAACCAACAAAATAGGTTATTTTCCCATAAACCAAACATATCTCTATGTGTTTTATCAGGGAAATCCCTTGTAATAGTAAATGGCATTAAAATCGATGCCACAGTTTTATATGAATTTTATAAACACATCAGAATTATTGTTTATTAGTGTTAGTTTAGTTAATTTTTTGTACTATACTGTAAATTTAAACTTAAGCAGTGCCATATCTTGTTATCTTTGTCAGTTACCAAAGCATTCTTTGATAAATAATTTTCATTCATTAGTATAATGGAGTGTAACTGTTTCCAATTGGAAGAGTATCTAGGATTTATCCAATTCATCACTATTTTAATTATAAATGCCTTTATATAAGTTTCAATCTCTGGGAATTTTAACCCCCCCCGCGTGTTCCCATTTTCTGATATGATGAGAATATGCCACTCTGTTTCTTTTGGGCTACCATAGGAATTTCTTCAGAGTTGAAGTGATTTCTTTAAGGATTTTCTTTCCTGGTAGAAGTATAAAGGCTTGTGTTATATATAATATTTTAGGTAACAAAACCATTTTTATCAGTTGTAACCTATCATCAAATGTAATAAACAAATTATTCCATTTGTTTATTAATGTCTTGATTACGTCTATGGCTTTAGCATAGTTAAGCTGTAAGGTTTCCTCTATTTTCTTGCCTAGGACTATTCCTAAATAGTCTATAGTTGAAACTTGGTTTCCAATAATATGATTAACTAGAGCCTGTATGTTCTTTTATTTTATTATTTAATAATAAATATTTTGATTTAGATTTGTTGAAGGAGAGTCCTGAGGTTTTTTGAAGGGGTGGAGCCAAGATGGCCAACTGATAGCAGCAGTGTTTCAGAGCTATATGAATCTAATATAAAAAACAGGAAATAACTTATTTTATTTTAGCAAAAATGCTTAGAATTGATAGATAAAAGTATAAACTATATTATTAGTAACTTTGGTGAACTTAGGAAAGTTTTTTTCCTGTCAAATTATTAAGGAGAAGATATAATTTGTGGAGATGAGCACTTCAAAGACTTCTCATTCTGATAGGGCTTTAAAAAAAAGAAATGCAGCTTGTGACATCTGCTCTACAAGAACTCTTACTAAAATGGATGATTTTAATGAGAATTTACAAAACCTCAAGGAAAATTGTCAGAACCAAACAGATTCTCTCAAGGAACTTATACAGCAGCATAAATCCAGAATAACACACTTAGAAGCATCCCTGAATGATCTTGATGGAATACTGAAGGAAGAAGAAAGCCAGAAAGATTTTCACATCAAACAAAACATTTGGCTTCTCAATAAAGTGAATGACCTGGAAAACAGGGAGAGAAGGTCAAATATATAGATTTTTGGCATCCCTGAGAGAGCTGAATGAGAAGATATCATTTCTTTCCTGAATTCCTGGATTCCAGAGATTTTAGATTTAACGGAGGGTATGTCCTTTGGTATTGAAAGGGCTTATGGAACTTTAGAAAAGCCAGTGTCAACATCCTCCTCTTCTCCTCCCAGATCAATAGTCATAAAGTTTCTATCTTATTTGGACAAGGAGTTGGTCGTAAAATCTGCCTGGGGGAAAAGTCCATTAAAATTTAATCAAAACCAAATTAGGATTGATAATGACTATTCTACCAGGGTTTTTGGAACAGAGGAAACACGCTTGGCCATTAATAAAACTGTTAAAGCAGAATAACATCTAAACTCAGCTTGTCTTTCCTGCCAGAGTAAAAATTATATATCAGAATGAAATTAGATCATTTAATGAGGAAGCCACTGCCTTTATTAAAAACAATAACATTATTTCCTTACCTGAAGATATGGAATGGGCATCTGTATCTCCTGCATCTCTGAAGAGAGTTACTGATAAATCTTCTTGGACTGATGTTAAAAGAAAAAAACAAAAAACTGAGTCAAAGATTGCTGTTCCCACTAAATCTCTCAAGGCATCTACTGCAACTGGACTTTAATTTGTTTTATACTTGCTAAATCTTCAAGTAATTTATGTCATGACAATATATTATTGCTTTTCTTTCTCTTTTTGGTTTTTCATTTCTATACTTTTTTATTCATATACAAATTAAATGACTGTTTATGCTTTTAGTATATTAGTAGAATATTACTGGTTTATTGAGTGATATAATTGAACAGTAACCTATCTTTGCTTTTAAGACCTTAAGATGACATACTTTATTTCAAATAATAGATAGCCCTTTGCCCTGCTAAATGTTCTTCTGAGTTATTGCACAGGCATAGTCACTGCTTAGATTATTTATCAAAACTGTGTTGGATACATGGGATAACAGGGCATATCTATGATTTAGTATATATTAACTAGTTTTTTAAATATTTATAACTTCTGATTGTTTATGTGAACAAAACGCTGTTTACTGGCTTTTGACATAAATTGTGTCTCTTTGACAGTTATATGCTTGTATGTTTTATGGCACAAGGTTTTTAAATGGTTACAAGTTATGCTTCCTGTAAAGTTTAATGTTAAAGTACTGTTTTCTATCTCATTGGCATTGAATGTTATTTTACTGTTTGGAAGTATCTGACAGTTTAACTTTGCATTTGTTACTGTAAATAAGCAGACTTTGTCATACAGTTAAAGTGGAGTCAGGAAACTGTACTGTGTAGCGTGCTGGGTGGGAAAATGTCAGTTTGAAATTTAAGAAGTGAAGCTTTCTTACTTAGCTCATGACATCATGCATTCTATGCATGCAGATCAGATTACATTACATCTAATGTGTATATGCAAGCCTAATTGTGAATGTCAAGTCTCTGATTGGTTAATATAGCATAGTAGGCTTCTTTTACAAGAATTATGAGCTGCACTGTCTGCAAACATATTCGTGGTTCCCTTTTATAATAGTGACTATATTTTGTGATCAAATATATACAGAAATGTTATTTTTTTCTTGTAAACAATTATAGCCACTATTTCTATTGAATATACTGGAGATTTTTTTATAAACAGATCTTTATAAATAACTTTCCTATGCAGTTAGCAAGTGTTTAGTATAGGCTTATACATTTACAGGAAATGCTTTTGACTAATGGTAATAACTGTAAGGATACTCAAACACCATACTAAATCCTAGCACATATATGTATGTACAATATATATGTAAATCCTAGCAAGTATATATATATATATATATATATATATATATATATATATATATGTATGTATATACAGAAATTTTATTTTTTCTTGTAAACAGTTAATTATAGCCACTATTTCTATTGAATATACTGGAGTTTTGTTATAAATAGATCTTTATAAACAACTTTCCTATGCAGTTAGCAAGTGTTTAGTATAGGCTTATACATTTACAGGAAATTATTTTGACTAATGGTAATAACTGCAAGGATACTCAAACACCATAGTAAATCCTAGCAAATATATGTATGAATAATTTTGATTGAACTATAATTACTTTGCATTTAATATGTTGATTTCCTTATTGTATCCTAGATATTATTTATATTTCAGATGTCATGTTTTCAGTTATTATAAAGTCACGTTTTTTAGTATATTAGCACTTTATGACAGGGAAAGAGCTCAGTAATATCTATGACTTGTGATAACACAACGAACAAGTTATGAGTTTCAGTACTACCCTATTACTATGGTAGATATTTACAGCTATTTCTATCTTAATTTTGTCTTTGCGTCATTCACTTTTAAGGCCTGTTATCCATAGTAAGTTTTATGTAAATAATGGTCTTTACTAATTTTTGTCATTCTAACTGATGCCAGTTAATTATTATTGATTTTAGTGAGTTATTTAAACATCTGCTATTCTAAAAGTTTAGGAGTTAATTAAGGACAGATATGTCTTATGGAATATTTCTAAAAATCTATGTTAACATCTTTTGGGAATGACACACATTCATTATGTGCTAACACCCAATTCTCATGAAGTTTTTATTTAGTGGGAGTTTGTCATGATAAGATTTATTCAGAGGCAAGTAAATACAAATGCTAAAAGATTCTTTGACTTGTTCTGCCATTTTGAAGTTTTTATTAGAACTAATACAGATGACATGCTTAGGTATTTTGGGTAATCATTTAGATTGTTAATAAAGCTAATGTTTCCTTAGTCTATTAAGCACTAAATTCAGATTAGATATATCCTAATATGTCTCTTGCTTCCTTAGTGAATAATTACTGTATAAATGTTTGTTTCTAATAATAGTGCATGTAATATCTCTAAAACCTAACTGGAATTAATATCTGATTAGTTGTTTATCACTACTATTTTTCTCTTAATTTTTAATATATTCTCCATTTTTTTACTTTGTTTCATGAGCTCGAACCAACAAAGGTTGATGGTTGGGATAGGTAGTCTAGCAGATTTCATTTTGTTTGCTAGACAAGGAATGTATCTCATTCCATGTATAGGGTGTATTGAAGTTTATATCAGAGTGAAATATGCTATTTTTTTCTTATTTAACTGTTTTTCTAGTTTTGAAATGCCTGACACAATTGTTTTACTTGTATCTTTCATGGGGAAAGGTATTTGGATTGAGATAAATAGAAATACAACAATTGATATTCTATTGTCTATTCAGGAAGAATATTATGTATACAGGATTCTATTAATACAAGTTCCTTTATTATTTGTTATCTTTAATGAATTCTGATATGGATTTAACTTTGATATCCTTAAATACTAATGACTTAAACAACTCATATAAGAGAGCCAACCTACTAAGGTATCTTAAACTAAACAAGGCTCAAGTAGTTTTTCTCCAAGAGACACACTTTAAAATAAATGACACATTTATGTGGGACCCTAAGGAATACATAATAATCGTTCAATCGTCTTATAAAAATAAGAACAGAGGAGTAACAATTCTATGGAAAAAGACTTTTTTAAATCTCAAAATCATTTACAAACATGTATATAATGATGGACTCATGGCCTTAGTTATTCTTAAGTTTAATAATAGAATTTGGACCCTGGTTAATTTATACTGGTTCCCGGGTATGGGGGTTGGACCAGCTAAGAAACACTTAGACCTTATTACAACTACTTCTAAAGGTAATATTATACTAGGATGTGATTTCAATTGTATCACAGATATTACAGAATCTACCAATAGGAAATCTCCTAGACTATTGTCCTTAGCCAAACAGTTAAAAAAATGGACAGAAATGTTTAAATTAAAAGATACTTTTAATGCTTTGTGACTAAATGTTTTACTATTCTCACACCAGGACTATAGACATGGTACCCAAACTAAAATAGATAAAATGTATATCTCACAAGATCTTTATTCTAAAATCTTGACTTTTTCAATACAACCTTGTCCCTTTTCAGATCATAATTCCCTGTTGTTAACAATACACTTGGAATTCAATCAATTAGTTATTACTTCATGGATTCCTTCATATATCACAAAAATTAAAGACTTTAAATCTTGGATAACTTCTGAACTTCAGCTTTTCTTAGAGATCAATTATAAACCTGAAGCAAACACAATTATGATTTGGGATTCTCTTAAGGCCTATCTATATGGTAAAGCCATTAGCTGGTACAAAAATAAAATTAAGGAATGGGACTCAGAGTTACAGCAATTCCAAAATCAGATATTATCTCTTAAATCTAATGAAAACTTAATTGCTACAGATAATAATCGGAAAATAGAAGAAGCAAATAAGAAATACAATGAAATATTATCCCATAAAACTAATTTAGCTACAGAAAAACTGAAATTAAATTCTTATGCTACCTCTCCTAAGCATCTTCATAATCTATCTATGAAAGTTACGATACAATCAAAAATGAATAACATTGATAGTATCTTTCATGAAGGGAAAAGGAAAAAAGTCTCAGAAATAGGGGACATTCTGGAGGCTTTTAATTATCATTCCCATATGGCTTTAACCAGATGTCTTTCTGTGAGTGGTTGAGAGGTATGCTGGTGGCTGTAACACAGGTAGACTGGTGCAAGGGGATATATGTACACACATACATACATACATGCATACATACATACATAGACACACACACACACACACACACACACACACACACACACACACACACACACACACACACACACACACACACACACACACACACATTCATGGCCTGACCTTTCTGATAGCTGAACCTCTGCCTGCCCAGTATTACAAATCATAGTGCTAGATACATAACACAAACACCACATAAGTAATGTAGTGATTCAGTGTCTGCCACTACTATTCAAGTGGTTGACAATTACAGGTGGTGTTAAGATTGCCAATGGTGGGTTCAGAGGCCCTTAACATGGTAGAGCCATATGAAACACACACAAACTGCTTCATGGGGACATGCATTGAAACATACATGCACACAGAGTTGGCACTTATCAAATTAAATGACCTACCTATCTATTTATGTACAATACACAGTGATATGGCTATTGCATGCACCACATTGCCTTTGTGTTAGAAACAGTGTGACTGTGCTGGTAAGGTGGATTGCATCTGTAGAGGTTGTAACTAGGTTGGCAATGGGGGAGTTAGGATGGAAGAGGCACACAAAATGGTATAACCATCACATACACATAATGAAGACAGCAACAGGGTATATGCATACAGAAACACATGCACAATTGCCAATAGGCAGAATAGTAACCCTACATATACACTTGTATGTACTATAGTGCTACTTACACATTACACACACCACAGAGATTATATGCCTGGGACATAACTTACTACCTCTTACACGTAATCTTGGTAATGCCTTCATGGATGGTGGGATAAACCTCCCAAAATAGCGAATGGTCTCATATATATTGCTCTTACAAACCTGGACAACTGATAGAGTAACAGACGTTGTATCAACATGATGTTTCAGACAGGTACGAAGCCTGATGCTGGCAAGGCTGTCACTGCAATAGCTGTAACATATTTGGCAATGATTACTCATAAATGCCCATTGTTAGGGGACACAGGCCACATATAGGTTGCAAACAACTGGATATTCCATGTACATCTGTACAGATGACTGGTATGGGCTGTATAGTTTAACATAGTGCATGTAAGACAGATGCCATTAACTGGCTCTTTAAAGTAATGCCATGGAGAGGTGGTCAATCGGCCTTAATATGGTATAACCAACACATAAAGTACTGTAGTTGTCAGTATTGAGATTAAAACCCCTATCTATCTAATTATTTGTACTATAGTATTACACAGTTATTGCAAGTGCCACAGAGCTTATAGGGCTGATGAGTATATACAAGTACTTCTAAGGTGAATAACATCAGCAAGCCTTGTAAAGTAGGGCAATGGGAAGGGTATTGGGTGGAACATGCCTCAAAATGGTATAACCCACACCCCCAGGGATATGGTTCTCACCCAAACACGCACACACAAACAGTTGGCAGTTTTGAGTTTAGAACCCCTACCCATCTAGTTATTTGTACTACAGTGTTACATAGTTATCGCACACACCACAAAGCTTACAGGGTTTAAGAGTGTCCCAAGGTACATCCAAGTTGAATTACATCACCAGCCCTTGTAAAGTATGGCAATGGGAAGTGTACTGGGTGGAAAAGGACTCAAAATACTTTAACCTACAAACTTGCACACTTACACAAATACACACATACAAACACACACACACACACACACACACACACACACACACACACACACATGCACGCACACAGTATTTGGTGTTTGCCAATGTTCCTGTTAATGAGGTCCATGATAATCCACGGCCTTGCAGATTAGGCTAGTTAGGCTGATGGGTCTTTCATTTCCTGGTGAACACTCCACCTTGGTGTAAAGGGATGACAGTGGCTGTCCACCACTCGGCTGTGACAAAGGCAGTACTCAGGCATTGGCTGTGTAGGGTGCATAATGATGTTGCCAGTTCATGCCTGGGTTCATAGGTTGCAGCCTAGGATGTATTCAGGTCCCATGGAGGCTGTCTTCTTGGCTTTGAGAGGGCAGTGATGCCCCACTCCCTAGTAATAAGGTTTGGGTGATCAGCTACTGGGGATGTCTTGCTTTCCTGATGGGGGGAGCAGATGAGAGACATTTCCGGTGAATCTGTCAGCCAGAAGATTGGCTATATCTACAGCATTTGTGTATGTAGCATCCTTGACCACCAGTTCTGCACAGATCTGGAAGCTTCCTTTGGGAATGCAGACATATGTGAGGAAGGCCTTATGATTGTTTGTCTTAGATGTGGGCAATTTGGACTCGGATTGTCTTTTGAGGATTTCACTGGTGCTCTTGTTTGTTTGTTTAGGCTAAGGGGTGATTACTTCCAATTGTGCATCTGCTCCTTCTTGGTCCTGGACAGCAATGTTATCCTTTTGTTATATAGTTCCTTTATTTCAAATGTTTGCAGAACAGGTTTTCATTCTCTTGTGGACAATGATGTTGTCCTGTTAGATATTTCTGATTCCATGCATCTCTCTCTCTCTCTCTCTCTCTCTATATATATATATATATATATATATATGCTGGTATAGTACTTTTGTGTGCATTTGGACATTAAAGCCTATTCCTCCAGTGGGGTAGGGGGCTGTTCAGTTGTTTATGCCATCCCTCTTGTGGTTGTGATCAGCTTGAGAGACACTTTCATTTTACCATGGCTAGAGGGGGGGGGTCAGGAGAGATATTGATATTGAACGTGACCACTTTTTTGTCGGATCTTCCCAGGGAGGATGATACTGTAGGGGTGCTGCAGTGGTTAATCATGTTGGTTACTGCCAAATCTGACATATATATCACATCTTGTGGGGGTATCAAGTAGCTGTCCTAAGGATTTACCATTGATAAGATGGGGGAATCTCTATGCATTTCTGTTCTGGCATGGTTGGTTTTCCATTCAATGATTGTGTAATATAAGTCCACCAGGATCAGGGTAATGAATTGAATCTTGATATATTTGTAGAGGGCCAGATATGTGGGGTGGGTATCCTGAGTCAGAAATGTTGGCCTGTCACTACCTATAATTTGCATAGGGGTCTTGTCAATGGTTGACTGCATTTGGAGTGTCTTGTGTGTGTTAGACAGACCAGCCTGGAGGTGTGTGTCTGTCTAATATATATTTATACTCCACCTCCTTTGGCTTTGTGTCCACATTTTGGGGTTTGGTTGTGTGATAGGGACAATGATCAGGTAAGGATGGGTTGCTGTCAGCAGCTGTGACCCAGGTTTTTGTAAGTGTACAAATGACACCATCTTTCAGGGTTACAAATGCTTGCAATTAGTGCATTTTCCTGTTTAGACTCTTAGTGTTTAGTGGCATGGCCTTTAATTTGTATTTAGTTGAGTGTTTTATGTTGGTAGTATTGACCCCATGATTTTCCCTAAAAAGGCACTATGGGGGAGGCAAAGGCCTTTGCTAGAGGCCTGAAGGCCAAGTGAGACAGATGCAGACCATCTCTAGCAAAGCAGTGTGGTCTGTCAATCATATGTTCTCAGGTTGACAGGCAGTGGATCCCCCTGGGATGACACCAGTAAGTAAGCCAATTGTTACTGACAATCATTTTCTGTTTGTATTGAACCATCATTCCAGGTGATGGTAGAATGCTACTTAAGGCTAGGGACATACCTGCATGGGACACATATTCAGCAAGCTGAATCATGTCTGTCTTCCTATAGTCCAGGAAGGTACATCTGACTTTCTTCACACCGCCACGGACTAGGCCAGAGTGATAACAGTACTTGTTGTGGAGTGACTTGAGTGCATGTGTGATATGGTGGATTCTGGCACCTGACAAACAAGTAAGCATGACTTTCTACTTGTCCAGCCTGGTGAAAGACACATATGTGTGTCTCATGATGTAGTCTTCTATGAGTAATATGTTGGATTTATGGTAAGGCCTTAGTGGTTGCAAGACACTAGTGTGTGGACTATGCATGTTTTGTGGTGTGTAGGTTTGTGGAGTTCTCATGTGTTTTTGCCTCTGAGGTGTCCTTTGTGTTTTTGTTTTGTTGAGGTCCTCCACTTACGTGAGTGTGTGTTGTGTAGTTGTGGGTGATGTTTACTGACTCCATACACTGAAGTGAACCTATGTTACTGCACCATTTGTTCTAGTGTACACATTCTCCATTTGTCTGACCAGTGGTTCCCCTTCCCCTTATGTGTGTCTCTTTGTCTTTCTGTAGTCCAGTCACAGTCTTTGCCAACAGTGTGTGCTGTTATGTATTTATATTTCTGGTGTGAGCGGGGTAGATGCCGTAACATCACACACAGGGTTATAGACTTCACACTTGTGAGTGTACCTATTTAGCAGGTTGCCCATCATTACACCACTACATCTGCTATGGTCCTCAGATGGTTTGTGTTGCTATGTTATTATGAGGCTACATGTTGGCCCTAGCTGTTAACCTGTCACAGACTGACATCTGGACAGGTCCATATATAACAGTAAGACACAAGCCCACACATGGGGACAGGGTGTTAATAATGCTCTGCCAAACATAGACAGTTGGGGGATCAGCTTGGTATTTGCTTCCTTTTTCTTATGAGCATGATGTCTGCTTTACACTGTCTGCCATTGATGTTTTGACATGAACATTTCTTGTTTTGCAAATAGTTTGGCAGGCAAATGCAATGTTAGGACAAGCAGAACAGATATAAGAGGCATACTTGTGGTCCATCTGTGACAGCCTGTCATTCCAGGGGTATAGATGGTGGCCAGTGACTTGTTGTCAGTGCTGACACAGTAAGGTGGCAGCCATTTATAACCTGGCAGTACACTGACTTTCAGATACCTGCTGTCCTACTAGGCCACATACCTCTCAACCTCTTAGAGCCAAAAACCAGGACAAAGTAATAAATAATTGGGGGACAAATGTCCAAAACTAGGGACAAGTTTTTAAGTATTACCCTTACAAACTTAGATCATTGGTACAACAACAGGTTTTGCATCAGCATGCATTTTTCTAAAGGACATAAAATTTGAAACTAAAATCTGTCATTATTTTCTGACTTTAGTCTTTAATGATTTAGCAGTTGTTTGTCAGAAAACCACAATTTCATGAAAAACAGACCAAAATAATGATGAAAAATCTGGACATTCTGCAAAAAATCCGTACAGTTGAGAGGTATGCTAAGCACTGTGCAGGTTACTCTGAGCTGTGTAGTGTCCATATGTGTGGCCCCCTGTACCTGACCTGTCCATCTTTCCTGCAGTAATGGATATTGACCTCTGGACAGTGTGTACAACTCCTACTGTAGATGTAGCTGACATGCAAAGTAGTTGGAACAGAAAGTCTTGGAACATGGACCCTGTCAACGACAGTACTGTACCTAGACCACTAAGCCACAACAGCCAAGAGTAAGTGCTGCCTGTTTCCTGACAATGTTAACCACGCATATACATAGCTTATTGACCCCTGCATATTTTGGACATACAACAAGTTATCAAGTTGATTGAGACAGCCCTGTGAATGTGTGCTCTGCTGCTATTACCCTACAAACATAAATATTACTGCATTTCTATGGGAACACGGGTGTGTTGGGGGGCATACCTGTCAACTGTAGACATTTGCACAGATTGTGCATATGTGGGCTTTATATTTTGATTTCATTTAGCATAGTGTTGTGCCTGTCTTGGAGAATACTGGCATATCACTACAGACTAAAGGTTACAATGCAATGGCAGACATTTGAGTTTCAGATTTCATACCCTTTAGAGACCTAATGCAACTGCAACTGCAAGACCTGCTGTGATATCACTGTGCAAGTCTGTAAGAGGAATATTTCATCATTGTCCCTTTTTGTGGGCCTTAGCCAGACATTTCTGTATGGTTTTCTATGGCTGACTTGCTGGGGGAGGCTGAAGGGTGAGCATGGGACCTCAACACTGACATCCATGCATGCGACCTATGACCACACAGTTTGCTAGTCCCCTACATACACTGCAGTAAGTTTTGTCAGCTAGGGGACTACTGCATACTCTGTGGAAGCCAGTATTGGGTGGACATTTCCAGCTGTCCCACATAGCTGTCAGTTGTCTGCTGCTATCTTAGTGGGCCACACCATTCCCTTGTATACATGCAGCGATACCTTAGATATGCTACTAAAATGTACTACTCCATTCATGTCTTGTTAAGAAAAGTGACTTACCTTGTTACTGTGGCAGTTAAGAGGGCAGTGCTTGAGGGATGGCTCTGTTGGATGCACACAGTAAACAGCCTATACATGGTAAGAAACAGGTAGTGTGATGTGTGTGGCATCCATTTTACTGTGTGTGTGTGAGTCAGAGAGAGGTGTCAGTCCCTGGGTCCCTAGGGTGTCAGTGTATGTGCTATGCATTGCCTCTTTGCCAAGGCCAGGGCATACTGGGCATGCCTATGTCTGCCTACAGGGGCAGGCTCAGGGGGTTCCTCTTCTGAGTCTCCCTGTGCCTGTGGGGACCTTGGAAATGATGGGTGGCTGTGTGCCCCTTCTCTGTGATGTTCCTGCCACAGCTGTTTCCGCAGGATCATATCGTGCAGCATGGCACATACTATGAACATGTGTGAATATGTGGCTGGAGACTACTGCAGGGCTCAACCAGATATGTCAAGGCAGCAGAACTGTGACTTGAGCATCCCAAACACATGCTCTATAATGTTCCTAGTTTGTTTGTGTGGTTCATTATGGCATTCTTCAGTGGGTGTGTGGTATTTCTGATGGGTGTAATCGTACATGGTTCCAGTGCATAGCCAGCATCCCCCATGAGATTGCCATATGAGATATTCCCCTTGGTGAATTCCTGGTACAGCTGTGAAGAATGCCAGATGTGGGAGTCGTGATAGTTTCCAGGGATGCCAGTGCACACATTCATGATAATGCCCTGGGCATTGCACACGACCTGGCAGTTGATGGAGTGATAGCCCTTGCAGTCGACGTACACTCTACTGTCTTCACCGGGTGGTGTTTGATGTGGACATGAGTGCAGTCTATGGCACCCAGTACCTCTGAGTAGTGTGTTACATGGTGGAAGAGACATATATTGCTGGTCCTGTCCTCAGGGGTGCAGGAACTGGTGGAGTACTGTGGATGCAGATGCCTGTGAGACCCCCATGATGGTCAATGAAGGTCTTTAGAAAGTACCTGTAGCTAGTATTCTTAAGGTTACACATACCTTGATTTCAACTGGGATGGGTTCCCCTCTGTTGACTCTGTGTCTGAGGTGAGGCTGGCAGAGCTCAGTGAGTTGCTATAGTATGTCCCTGTCCACCCTGTAACACTCTAGTATCTCCAGCTCATGTAGCCCCTGAAAGGCTACCCTGGGTCTGAACACTCTCCTCCTCCTCAGTCTGGGATGGTAGTCACCATCATGCTCATCGGGTCTATATTATAACATCGAAATCTACAAAGATCGAATGTTATGATATCGAACCCTAAACACTGAAATCCGCAAACATCGAACAGTCAGAATAGCGATTTTTTTTTCCTCAGGGAAAAAAATCGTTATTCCGAGAAACATGCACACAACACAAACACACACAAAAAACAGCAATCCACACACATAAACTTAAAATCCTACACATAAACTAAACTTTGCATACACTACTAGCTATACACTTACCTTAACCCAACCCTAACCCTAAGGTCCATCACTATCGCACACTCACCTCACCTGCGCCCTAACCCTAACTCACCTAACCCTCCCCCAACCCTAACCTACACACAACCGCACACTTACCTGACCCACTCCCTAACCCTAACTCACCTAATCTGCCCACTAACCCTAACCTACACACAATCGCACACTTACCTGAACCCGACCCGTATCATTCCAAAATATCGAATGCTGAAAACAGCGAAGCCACAGCAACGGCCCACCGAATTCTTTCCCTGGGAAAAAATTCAGTGTCCTGCACCTTCGCTGTTTTCAGCATTCGACAAAACTGGTTCGATATAACATTCTAACGTTATAAAATTCGATGTTATAATAGAGACCCATGAGCATCACCCTCAGTCTGTAGCATGTAGAGATGTAGCAAAGCAGCAGCAGACCCTATCATTTTGTCAGTTAAAATTTCCAGCTATGTACTCCAATGGTGCAGAGTTTTTGGGAAAAAAACAGACTGAAGAGTGTTTGCATAGTTTATAATGGAGTGCTGCAGATTCAGCCTGTGTGATTGGCTGACTATGATACATTCCACCTTCCACCTATATTATTAAGGGTTTTGAATGGGCCACTGTGTGTGGCAGAGGCCTTATTACTTATTTGTAGTTGATTGCCTTCATTCTGCTATTTCTCATTTGTTTATCACATTATCACCCCGTTTTAAGCCCCATGGCACATCACATTAACTGTTTCTGCTAGTGTAAACATTGCTGAGCAGAAAGGGCCTGCTCCTGGACATGAACAGGCTCAGCATTTCTTGTATCAGCTAAACTATGCTAATCAGCCCCAGACACACCCCCTTGCTTAGCTGAGTGCAAATAGAAGCAGCAGAGCTCCAATGTGCTTAAACCATGCATGACACACACACACACACACACACACACACACACACACACACATACACACACACGCAAACACACACACACACACACCCTTTTCATGTCAGCTGCTTCTTCTACTTACCCCATCACATTATAGCTCCTACACAGTTAGGTACCCATGGACATGGTCTCCCATTTTGCTATTCAATAAATTTAGCTCATTTACATACCACCAATTGGCTTCTACCCTAGTTATACCACTACACTGTAGCCTATGTCCTTAGCAACCACTGTTACCTATCATTGTTATGAGTCTTCATGCTGCCCAGTATAATTAAAAAAATGATGTTTCACATTTAATTGCCTTTTTACTAATTTTTAAAATTTTTCTGCATGATTGCATTTGCCCACAACTGCCCTCCGCTTAAACGTCCGAAATCTGCCAAAAAAAAACTTTTGATTTTTGCAATTTTGCAACACTTTGGCATGCCAATGGCCATAGTTTTGGCCATTGGCATGCCTAATGAACATAATACATGGTTTACTTTCATTTGTCATGCCCCTGTTTTTATTTTAGCAGAATTGTATGTGGTTACGAACTGCTGCAGACACGGTTCCAACACGGATGCCTGTCTGCTTTCTGGATCACAAATTCACCTCATTTGCATGGTTTTCACCAACAAATGAGGGGATTTGCATTATTCTATCACATCCATGCTGGAATAGTGCTGGGAGGCTCGTGCACACTCAAATCGCACAGGCTACGAACTCTGGATTCGAGCCGTTCCACTAAGCTGACACAATGTGTTGGCATTATTAAATCCTGAGGACTGTGTATACTGTAACTTATAAAATTTGGTTTAAGACCTAGAACCTAAAGAATACTACCACTGTAAAAATAGATTGTGCTGAAGAGTTTTCCATTTATACTTCTTTAATAACCCTTATGGTTCCAGAGACATGAATATTTGTTTGAAATGTGAGGGGATAATTTGATTCTGTCAAAAGGCTTAGGCTCCGCCCATTGGAAGTTAACTGCAAACTTTCTGAACTCCATTGGAGTGAATTAGTTAATTGAGAAGGCTATTTTGGATTCGTGGTTTGCTTTGGAAGACTTCACAAAAAGTCTTATTTGCTTGTTTAAGCTGAGGAAGGAGTGTTTTCACTTTAGAACTCACTCCATCTTACATTAAGACAGCAATTTCCTCCTCTTATTGTAAAACCTGTTAATGGCAGTTGTCCACCAGGCAGGTTTTCATTCTTTGAGGAGCTTGTTTTGTTCCTATCAGGTATGGCCAAGTCAATGCAGTTATACAGGTGTTTGTATAAACCATTGGTGTAGAACTCAGTGTAGTTGCCAGTTCCGTCTGAAGGGGACAGTGCAGTAAAGCTATTTATACCATCCTTTAATAGGTTATAATCAGCTTTGGAGAAGTTCTTTAATTTAGTTGCTGCTGGGGGGGGGGGTCAGGTGTGATAGATACTTCAAATGAGACTGATTTGTGGTCAGATCACATTATGGAAGACCTCACAGTGGGGATGCTACAGTGGCCCTCCATATTGGAAACACCAGATCCAGGATTTTGGCACCCCTTGTGGGGGTGTCAACTACCTGGTCCAGTGCATTGGAGTTAACAAAGTCGTGGAACCTTTGGGCAAGTGAGTTAAAACACAAGTAATTTACCCAGTCAGTGGATGGGTAGCTAAAATTGGCCAAAAGCAGGTGTTCGGATGTATCAAGTAGATTCAAATAGGCAGAGTTGGTGTCCTGATTCATGGAGGTAGCCATGTAGTTGGCAATGACTTGAATAGGTGTCCTAGCAATGGTTAATTGCACCTGAAGTATCTCCAGGGAATCATACTGTTTAACCAATCTGGAGGTTCATTTATCTTTAATGAATATTGATACACCACCTCCTTTAGTTTTCATGCCTTCAGTTTATGGTCTGAACATGTGGAAGGAGGTGTAGCCCAGTATAGTTGGGGTGCTCTCCATAGCCTTGAACCAGGTCTACGTGACTGCACTAATGTCTAAGTCTTTCAAGGTTAGGACTGCTTCTAATTAGTACAGTTTCATGCTAAGACTCCTAGCATTTAGCAGTATAACATTGAGGTTGTTTTTAGATGGAGTTTTTATATTGGGAATTTATAACATTGAGGTTGTTTTTAGATGGATTTTTTTACATTGGGAATTTTGTCCTTGAGACACTGCCTAAAAATGGCGCTGTGGGGGTGGCAAAAGTCTTAGCCAGTAGCCAAAAACCCAGGGTTGACAGATGAAGATGATCTTTGGAGAAGCATCGAGGTCTGTTGATCATGTCATCCCTGGCTGACAGATACTGTATCCCCTTAGAATGTCATCAGAAACTAAGCCAATTATTGAATTCAGTCATTTTCTGTTTGTATTGAGAGGGCATCCTAGGTGAAGTTAAAATACTGCTTAAGGCTAAGGACATACCTGCCAAAGACACATAGTCCAAGAGCTCAGTCATGTCTCTCTTCATGTAGTTCAGAGAGGTACATCTCAAGTCATTCATACCAACATGGACTATGACAAAGTCATAACAGTACCTGTTTTTGAGAGACTTGTCTTGTTGGCATTGTTTGTCAGCAGATCCCCTTTTCTACTTTCAACAGAAGGGATAAAAATGCTAACTGGACTATCAGACTGTTAAGCCTGATTCTAGTAGAATCATCTTATACTGGGCTTTATGATGCTTTCTGGAGTTTAATGAAAGCATTGACTCTGGTGATAAATCTGCTGTTGCCTACTTAAGTCAAGCACCCACACTCTCATACTCTCTACTGATGTTAAATTTCTCAGTATTTCTGTTTGACCAACAGAATTTGGTGGGGTTGATAGCATTGATAATTATTCCTGGGCTATGTTTATCTCTGAATTAAGAGAGATGTGTTGTATTTAATTAATTTAATCATTTGTAAGCAGGGTTTTCTAGTACAAAGATATTTTTAGCTGTAATCCCATGCTCAGGTAAGAATTAAAAAGGAAATTTCTAGTCAATGCTATACAGCAATAATATCTGAAAAGAACGCAATCACCATTACATAGGAGAATTTGCAAGTTATATAAGAATGTACTGTGAATCTGTTTACATGAAGGTCTATGAAAGGTATGGCATTTACATGTCCAACACAGCATACATGAGGTACCTAACTCATTGACATTTTAAATATACAATCTTTATTTGCATTCCCCCAACCAATGCACTTAAATCCTAAATATAAAATAAAATTATAAAATAAATAACCACATGGTAAACAACATTTTTTAATTAAAGATAGACTAGTGCTTGCTATTATGATTAGCAATCTATCTTCCTTGGACAAACTAAAAATCTCTGTTAACCTACTCAAAGGGAATTTGCCTATTTTAAACCTAATTAATTTCCTCATACAAAATAAGTTTGCAAACCAGCTAAACATAAATTACATTAATTTTTTACAGCATTATGAAAATCTTTAGGTTAATCCAAACCAATTTCTAATTCATATAAACCAATTGCTAGTTTTAAATATGAGAATTCCCTTATATATTCAAATTATTGCCAAAAAGTTAACCCCCATGTTTCAGTCAATCAAATCAGGGAATCTATCAGTTTATATTTTAAATGTATCCCTCTTAAGAAACATTTCTGCACACAAAACATAATTCTTTTTTTCTCAAACACCATTATTAAATTATTACTTGTGGCAAATTTACATTCATATAAAAATAATCACAACTATAATTAACATAACAAACATTTTACTTCACATATATTGCTATATATCATAAAACTTAAGCAACAGTACATACATTATTCAATTCCTGCCTTTTTAACAAGAAACATCTTTATTAAACCATCACTTGCTACATAGGCAATCATACATTTATACAAATGAAAACAAACCACATTGATACAATCCTAGTTGCAAGCATTTTACATCACAAACCATACCAGCACACTCCAGGTAGCAATCATTAAATATCACTTATGATCTAACCAATATTTTTCAGTCAAAAATTGCATAGCTCATTTAGGTCCTGCCACCTTTTAAACCTCATTCTTACCTTGTATGCATTGTTCCCACAATTCCCATTTTTCTATGTAGTTTGTTCATAGCCTTTTCTAAAGATACCAATTCCAGTTGTTTTACCTCTGTTACTATAATCACTACTTCTAGTATAGTTGGTTTAGAGTTTGATTTCCATTTTTTAGTAATTGCTTTTTTGGCAGCCACCATTATTAGATACAGCAAGGCCTTACCATGCCTAGGCAATTCTGATTCTGTATCATTGCTCAAAAAAATCATCTCCCTCATCAGATCAATAAGCCCACTGAGCATCTCCAACAGTGCATCCTGCAGGGAATCTGTAAAGTCCACCAATTCACTGCACTCCCAGAAAATATGTTTCCAATTATCTCTTTCTTTCCTGTCATACCTCCAGCATTTGCATCTGCCTGAGGAAAATTTCTTGGGAGTCTGCTTGGGGTATAGAAATATCTATGCAAACATTTCCAGGCAAAAATCCTAAATATTCTAGAGTTTGTTGTATATTTGGGAGATATACATATATCCTCCCATTGTTTCTTTGTGAATTGCTTATTCATGCTCTCTTTCCAATCCTTTCTAACTTTCTCTGATTGTTTCTTATAGTTATCATGCAATATTTTATATGCTCTACTAATTATTCCTTTATTAATGGCAGCTTCTGTTCTAGATTCTACTAAAGACTCTACCAGTGCTAGTCTTTTGTTTAGGACCACCTCCCTATTTCTTTCTCTTTGCTTATACTCTGATATCAATCCCTGATAGAGAAGGCAATCTCTGATCTGCAGTCCAAATACATTATTGGCATCGTCCCATTCTATCACCTTTCCCTATCTAGTTATTTGCTCCCAATACCTTGGTTACTTTGCCAGTTCAACACAATACATAATTCTTAACACTACTTATATCACACCTGGGAAATTATTTAAGTATGTTCCAAACAAGCCACCCATGCCCACAGCCTGCAAACATCACAATGTAGACTTATTTCATATATTATGAAACTAAATATACATTTTAGCAATGGTGCTTCTTAAAAGTTTGACTGGAAAAGTCGGGCTATGAAAAATCTACACTGTCACTGAACTTTCCTGTACTTCATATTTATTTGTTTTTCAGGGAAAGCACTGATCTTCATGGATATTTTTCAGATTCAAGGCTGAGAGAATCAAACCTGTCACCATGTGACCACAGGAAACAGCTCATTAACAGCTCCTTAATCCTCTATGTCAACTGCCAGATATCAGTGAAATTACATAAAAGAATATCTACATCCCAGTAGCATTGTTTATGCTAATAAAATTATACATATCACAGTATTAGACTGACCTAAGTTATCTTGGAATCAATTTAAGGAGACAATTGTTTTAAGATTTGTATTTAAAAAACAAACTCACTTCTATCTTCTTAAACACTGCTGGGAAAAATCCTTCAGTACATTTTATGAAGCAAATTATTATTTAATTCACCTATTCCTTCACTGTATATATCCATTTGCAATACTTCTATGTACATAGTTCTATTCAGTTGTGTATGGTTTGGGTTGTGGTTGTATATTATTTTGTTTGCCCTTTGCATTAGTCTAAATCATATACTGAGAATGCTAAATAAAAGAAGAAACAGTATTCATTTATTTAGAGCACTGCTATCCATGGACTTTTTTCAAACTCACCCAAGAAAGCAGTCTGGCTAAGAGCTTTGCTCAGCATAAAACCAGGCAATGGAAGCTAAGGGAATCAAACTCTGGGTCACTAGACCACAAGAAGCAATGTGTTACCCTCTTCTCAATCATCTACACCAAATAAAAGAAGACAACAATATATACTTTCCAATTTTACTAAATGTTTCTATTGGTAGGACATTTTATCGTCTACTATACAAATGTGCCCAGAAGCTCTTAGTCTGACAAGTGAACTATAAAGTACTTGCACTACTGGACACGTATTAAGTAATAATCAGAATAAGCAGCACTGAAGCTCTTAGTCTGACAAGTGAACTATAAAGTATTTGCACTACTGGACACATGCATTAAGTAATAATCAGAATAAGCAGCACTGAAGCTCTTAGTCTGACAAGTGAACTATAAAGTACTTGCACTACTGGACACATGCATTAAGTAATAATCAGAATAAGCAGCACTGAAGCTCTTAGTCTGACAAGTGAACTATAAAGTATTTACACTACTGGACACAAGTACTAAGTAATCATCAGAATAACCAGCACTGCAACTGGGGCATTTTTGTGTGGGGTAGAGGAATAAAAGCCTATTACCCACGTGACTTGAGTCTGAAGGATGGGTTTGCCCATTTGCTGGGGATGGAATATTGGTTCCTGGTAGCCACTAAAAATTACCTGACTTCTGTCAGCCAAAAAGTGGGGGTCTAGAGCAGAGTGTCACATTACAGAGAATGTAGGAATGACTTAGGCTGGTGATGGTAGACTCTGTCTGTGCATGTTGGGGTGCACAGACAGATAATGGGGTATAGGTGGTCCATATAGTAATGCTAGTGTGCTCCTATCACATTGAAGGAGAGGGGTTAGTTCCTTAAAAACACAAAAATGCCAAAATTGCAGTGATGTCCACAAGAATCCAAACTCCTTGATGTCTGTCATGATCCAACTCCTCCAAATGCTCACTCTAGAAGTTTTCTGGGATTATTCGACACTGGGGCTTTCCTTACCACTTGAAGTATGCCAAGCTTACATTTGTCTGTGGTAGGCTTCATAGTTGGCATGGAAGAAGGTGAAAAACCACCAAAAAAGTAATTGTCAGAATTCTTAGGGAATTTCAAGCTTGATCCAATTATTTGGAAGTAAAGGTGCATGTAGATGGAGAGTGTGATTGGGGATAGCAGGAAGGATAGTTGGAGACTGTGAATTAGTATACCAGGAGGAAAAAGGTTGGGGAACTTTAAAACATTTACATTTGACATTATTGTTTAGACAATTTAGAATGGAGGACATAAAAAATTAGGAATAAAAGAGATGGTACTGATATTTGAAGGGACTGATCTTCAGACAGCTGCTACATGCCTGAAGTTGGCTACTTCAGGGATAGATTAGAAAAAAGATGCTCAGCACAGAATAAGGCAGCCAGACATTTGTGATTTACAGGGAAATGCTAGAACTATATTTTAGAATATGATGGTGAAAAGAAGGCATATGTTATTGTTAGGCAATTCACACATAGTAGTAGCAACAAATAAAATGGTCCTTTCTTTAACTGAGATAATGTTGGAGGAACATAAACAGTACTGGGTTAACAAATAAACTGATATGGTAAACTGGCATTTTTTTAATTGTTTTTTCAACATAAAATGACTTTGCAGGCTATCCAATACTACTGTAGGGAGTAAATAGTCTGATATAAGTACTTTCTTAGCTATTAATTAAGAGGTGCCTGGGAAAGAAATGTATTGATTTTTATAGGTTTGTTTTAATTGAGTTGATCCTTTGCTAACAATGAGGGGAAACTCATTGCTGGAAGAGGGCATCTAAGGAAAGGTTTAAATATGTGTAGCTGTGTACTTCAGTAGTTGGCATTATACTATGAGCCAATACGATGCAGGAAGAGAGGATCACTAATTTATGCATTCTGCAAAAAGCTTGAAAGTAGTTTTGGTACAATGACTTGATTATCACAATAGGTAAGCTTCACAAAGAGTTTACTGAGATCATTCTTTAGAGCTGTTTGGATCTCAGCTGATTTATGTCCCTTTTAATTCTACCAAATCGCCCACATTAAGAGTAAGATTCAAACGCAATTGGTTATTTGGCACATCAGTAATATATAAGGAAAAGCAATGGACCAAAACTCACCCTTTAGGCATAACAGAGGAGGTATCCTGGAGCAGATACATCATTACCATACTGAAATGAACAATTTTGTTGGCAAGTAACTATGCCACCAGTAGAAAGTCTCATATGGGAAAGATATTTTGTTGAATTTGGTTTAAAACAAGGAATGGTTTACATGAACTAATAACATTTTAAGATCTATAAACAGTGCATCGGTGTGCAGCCCTTTGTTAATTTTTGAGAAAGTGTGCCTTATGGTTGGATTAGGGTAGTGGTAGTTATTGAAGGGAGTTTGAGTCCATGCTATGAGGTGTCTAGCAGATAACATTCTTTAATAAAGATGAACAAGTGCTGTAGTTGAACTTCTCCAGCATTTTTGCAAGATGGGAAAATTAAGTTCAAAATGTATGTGGTATGTAGGATTACTGTTTGTTGTTAGAGGAATAATCTTTTATGGGTTTTTTTTATCAGAACAATATTGTTTCAGAACAGAAGGGCATATTGAATACTTGGGTTAGGTATACATCTCAACCATTTAGTGCAAGAAATCTAGACAAAGGTCAAAATAAAGTGTGGGGAAGGGAGAGATAAAGGCCCACAAATAGTGACAGATTTTAAATATTGCTTTTATAAACTTTGATAGTTAGAATAATATGTTTTGTGTAAATCGTGCATTTTTTGAACGATATGAAGTCTGAAACACAAATGTCTGTTATTAATTAGTGAATTTAAACCTCACTAATTTGCCAAAAAAACACAAATGTTATGGGGAACAGATTTAAAATATAAGGCAATAATCTGGACAGTGTTTGAAAATCTGGACAGTTAAGAGGTATGAAATTAGTTGTTCAGATGCACCTTTTGAGGAACTAGATGTATAAAGTTGAATTGTAGTGAAGAGTTCGCTTTGTAATTTCTATAGGAGTGTGAAGACTTCTGCTGGAATGGGATTAAAATGGAACTTCATTAGGCCAGCATTGTAAGCCATAGTCATCACATGGCAAGTGAAGGAGTATAGAAATCAGACAAAGCAACTTAGTGGTATTCTGGCATTTTAGAGTATTGGTAAAATCAAGCAATGGATAATATAATATAATATAAGGGATATTGCTGCTTGAAAGGCTTTGTTTGCCAAGGAATGACTTATATCCACTTTATGGTAGGATGATTTTGTCTTCTTGGTGGCTATACTGGACAGAAATCTTAATTTGATAAAGAAATATAGATTAATAGGTAACTTAGTGGTTCTACATTTTTAAGCCAAAAAAGCCAAGCATTGGTGTGGCAAGTACTAGTAACCAAAACAACAAAACAATACTCAGTCACTCATAAGGTATATAATGGTAAAAATTGGAGTTGAAAATGTAAAAACTGTATATTTTTTAGCCAGATGTTAAAATTACTAAAACATATAAAAATATACACAGATGAGTTAAGCGCTTTCATTCCATACACAAAAGATACTTCATCAGAACTAAATTCATTAGTTGTATCCTCCTTATACAGAAACTGTTGTTTCAAAGACCATCCCACCTAAAGATGCACATGCAGTGGTGCAGCAGTAGAAGTCACCTCACAGCCAGAGGTTCTGTGGTTCGATTCTCAGCTGGAGTGCCTTCTGTGCAGAGTCTGCATGTCCTCCCTGAGTTCATGTGGGTTTCCTCCAAGTGCTCTAGTTTCCTCCCACATTACAAAGACATGGGTCTAGAGAATTTCTCCCCAGGTCTCCACTGAAAATTGGCTTCATTCCAAGTCAGACTTTCCCGATAAACAAATGCTAAAAAAATAAAAATAACATACATACATGCATTTAATCAACATGCAAGATCAACAAAAAATGTTCCAATGTTTTTTATTTCATCACAGATTAAATAACTGCAAAAAGTAATTGTCGAAAATGTTGCTAATAAAGAAAGCAACAATAATTAAATATATTTACATTCCATTTAAAACTGTAAAACATCCCATATAGAACCACACACTAAAAATATACATTGAGTATTATGTTGTTCACTAAATGCTCTTATAACTTAGGTGATCTTAATTTGAGAATGGGCAATATTGTCATACTGTTGTTTAAACTATGGGCTGTGGTGGCATCCAATTTTATTTGCCATGAAAGGTCTTTGTACTTCAATGTACTTTCTCATGATCCCCCCTCTTGGGTCAAATGTAACTCTTTACTCTCTTTTTCAATAATGGAACCACTTCTTTATGTTTTGTATCCCCCAACAAGAGGGTAAAACTTTTTTTTTCACAAAGCACTTTTAAGTTGTGACTTTTTAACAGAAATACAGATAAACAATGTATTTTAAGAAACAATTTTATATGTTTTGAAGAAGAAAACTACTGACAGATTAAAGGAGTGGCTATGGGGACAGTTTGTGCCCCTGTGTTTGCCAACCTGGTTTTCTGGAGTTAGGAGAAATGTTTTCTCATCTGAACTATATAAGTAGTGCAAAGGTGATTACATATATTTGATTGACATATTTGTTCTATAGAATAGCCTATCACTAAACATTGAGAGGTTTCCTTCAGACCTCAACCAGACTACTGGCTTTTTAAAATGTACTTATACATTTCAAAGGGGAGGAATTAATTATTTGTATATTTATATCTTCAGCACTAAAGGGGGGTTAGTTCTAAAATCTATAGAAAACCCACCTTTACCAATTTTTATTTACATTATACTAGTTCGCATCCTTTTTCAATGAAGAAAGAACTAGTTAAAGGGCAGTTTATTAGGTAAGCCTGAAAGATTTTGGAAGATTCGACATAAGTTGAAAAAAATAAGTTGGAACATATGTTTTATGAGAGGGGTTATCTCTGTACATTGGTGAATAATATCAGTGAGAAAAATCAGTGATCTTAAGGAAACATAATTTAAGTCCCCTTTTAGGAGATGATTTATTGGATTTAATCTGCAATGTTGCCCCTTTTGGGGAACGTGGTTCCTGTATTGAAAAGGAGAATAATTTTAGCAGGGCATTGGACTTGCATTACAATTTAGGTAGTACAAGGGTTAAAAATTTAATTGAGAAGAACTGCAAAATGTTTTTAAATCACAAAGGTATAACTCAGTTAGTGGGGAGCAAATCTAGGTTTGTTTATAAAATGGGGAGTAATATTAAACACATGTTAGAAATGAATAATACAATTAAGAGAGGAGAAGTTAATAGGGGTGCATTTGAATGTGGTGCTTGTTCACAATGTAAAAACATCATGGTAAAAGTGAAAATTTTAATAGTAGTGATATTATGTTTTAGGGTGCTAACTGTGAAACTAAGGGGCTGGTTTATTTAGCAATTTATTCCTCCTGTCCTTTGTTTTACATAGGTTAAGTTCTTCAAAAGCTGTAATTTTTCTGTCAGAATTTCAACTGCTTTGTTAAGAGAGAAGATAGTTCAGCACAAGCCTCTCAAGAAATGGTATTCAGGATTCATGTGTTAAAAAAGACATACAGTCACTAATATCTAGTATGTAGGATGTATTACTTAAAATAGGAAAACTGGATATCAAACTAGAAAGTTTCAAAGAAGAGACCAGAAAGAAGATTGGACATTTAGGAATTCTTATGAAACAACAAAGTACACATACCAGCAGTATGGAGGAAGCTTTAAATGATCATGAAAGAAGAATAACTGAAGGTGAGTCTCAGACTGAAGTTCTTTTAAAACAAAATAACTGTCTCATAGAAAAAGCCTGATTTACAAAATAGACTAAGACAAAATTACATTAAAATTTATGGTATACATAAAAAAAAGTATGAGGGAGACAATATAATAAACTTCTTAACTACCTAGCTGCATTAAATATTAAATCTACCTGAAACTTCATCTTTTGGAATTCAAAGGACACCTAGATCCCTAAGAACACCTTAGAAGAAGGAAACCTTATACCACATTCAATTATAGTTTAGTTCATATCTAGCTTAGAACAAAAATCAAATATTAAAAACATCATGATCCAGTCCACCTATTAAAATAGGTGCTCATACAGTCAGATTTGACAATGATTATTGCAGTAAAGTAATGAATAAAACAAAATGTTTATCAGTGATCAAGGAACTTAAAAAGAACAATATTAAAGCCACATTGGTGTTTCCTGTAAAGACCAAATTATTTATATCTGAAGAAAACAAAATATTTAACACACTGGTGGAAGTATATACTTTTGTTAACAGCAATAAAATCCTTAATAATACTGAAGAAATGGAGTGAAACAGTATATCCATGAATAGATAGAATGAGTTGATTACCTGGAAAACTGCTTCTAAATAATAAAAAAAAGCCTAAAGATAGGTGACTTTCATTCTCTTATTGCAGGACTTTTATGTTCTGAAATGATAGATTTGACTTTTAAGTAAAAGGCTTGTAATGGACTTTAAGCTTCAAAACATACGTAAGTATGTATTTATATATTTAAGATAAAACATTTTTCATGATAAGGAATATAAATGGTTAGCTTTACTATTTGACTATATTTACAATGGAAAGACTTAATATATTTAATTTAACTAAATGTATAAGTGCATTTCTAAATATTAAATAAATATTTTCTGTAAGGGAATGTTGTTAAATTATACACAATAGAATTGGGTAACTTTAGAGCGGCCAAGGTGATGCAGCAGTTAGAGTTGTCACCTCACAGCAAGAGGTTCTCTGGTTTGATCCTCAGCTGGGGTGCCTTCTGTGTGGAGTCTGCATGTCCACCCTGTGGTAATGTGGGTTTCCTCCAGGTGCTCTGGTTTCCTCCCAAAGACATGCTGTAGGTGGATTGGACACTCTAAACTGGCCCTAGGTGTGCATGTGTGTGCCTTCTGTGGAAGGTCGGGCTCCAGGGTGGCAACTTGACACCATATAACTCCACTGCCAATCATGAGAAGACAGATGATCCACTGTAGTGACCCCTAACTGGGAAGAGCCAGAAGAACTGGGTAACTTTAAGACTATGTAAGTTAAGAATTGTATTTTTATTTTGTTCAACTTTGGTTATTATGTGCATTGTTGGGTTAACTGAATGTCAGATTTAAATAATATGCTAATTTGAAGTATTGGAGTTATAGTGGTTTTGCTTTCCTTGTTCCTGTGTAACATTCCTTTCACAGGTCATTTATAAAGCAATTGACACTTCAATAAAGCTTAAGAACAAAAGTATGTTCCAGTTCTGTCAAAATGTTGGATTCTTCTATCCTTGAGCTTTCCCGAAGAAAATCTAGGTCAACATTTATTACTGATGTCTGTGAAAAAAGAAAATATATAGTTTTCAAGTATATATGTGAGAAATCTACTCAAAATAATTTATTTTTTCTTTTTCTAGAAGTGAAGAATTGGTAAGGCAAAAGCTATAGTAATGTTTTATACTGAGATGTTGCTAACATATAATTTGCTTAAATTCTGCATGTTAATAACTTATGTTGTAGTGTTATTAAGTCTATACATATTAACTGCACATGCAAATTGAAAGAATGTTGTTTGCTATTGATTAGAACAGCTTAAAGGAACTAAGAGGAATGAGAATTTTTTAGGAAATTAGCAGTTGCTGTGTACTGTGAGATGTCATTTTCACAAGCTCTAGTCAAATTCTGATATCAGTATGTGAAGCTTAGATCAGAACAGCAGTTTACAATAGCTAAAACACACATTCAAATTAAACAAGCAGGATTTTCTTACATATAGTCAAGACTGCTTGTAATACTAGAATAAGGAGAATAAACATCTTATGAATGATATGCAAATGCACAAGGAATTAAATATTTAATATGGACGAGTAATACAAGAACAGTTTCAGTAAGTTAAGAAATTGGTACACATACTATAATATTTAATAGAGAGGAGATGATTAAATCACTCATTGAATGGAGATTTAAGAAATACAAAATATATAGAATAAGGTAGAAAACTAGTAGGAAAATAAGACAAAAAATGTAGTTAAATAATGAACTGCTTTTAAGAAATATGTCTATTACACATACCAGCATATGGCAGAAATGTGAATGTACAAGATCTCATATAATTTAGATATAAAATCATAAACAAATATGTGGAAATGATCTAAAAGTTGAAATGTAACGCTTGGTCATGTGAACTTTGGAGATTTTTACATGTTGTCTGTTATTAGATTCACTAAAATTACCTGAAATAATTGATTTCATAAGTCAAAGCTGAAATCTGAGTGTTTTGTTGCTAAATCAGCAAATCCACTTTGATACAAAGAAAAGTATTTGTTTTCAATATGTTTGAATCTATGAAGAGATAATGGGATTTGAATTGAACACATTGTAATTTTTGAATACAATGTACACTGAAGATATTTTGTGACTCCATAGAAATAGCAATGCATTCTCTATGATACTGTATATATTTTTATGAAGTAGTTTAATAATCTGAAGGATTTTTTTATATATTTTAGTATTTGTCATGTTAAAAGTGTTACACAATTCTGAGATATGGAAACTTGTACTTTAAAACTTAATTCAGCACTTTTGTTAGATTTATAAAATATGTGTGCATCTTTTAGGATGATAAATATATATGTGCATTGATTACCCCTTTGTATTATAGTTTAGTATTATAAGAATACTGGTCACCTGTAAGTTTGCAGGTGTCTTTATCTCTGCAGGTCCCATTCTGTTATACTTATTTATTTATAAATCTTGTTATAATAATGTTGAATGAGTGAATAATAAGAGTAATGTATACACTTTTATGCAGCATTAGGGAAATAGTTTTAAGTGGCAAAATATATAACTAAATTAATAGTCCCCTGGATTTACTAATGGATATTTTCCATGCAAGAACACTGTAGGAGCTCCTGCATAGAAAATGGTCACTGAAGAATCCAGGAAAGTGCCGTTTTCATGTGCACTAGTGGCCCTACACTGTTCATGCATGGAAAGCCATGTGGGATGCAAATCACCTCATTTGCTGGTAAAAAACATGCAAATGAGGTGATTTTGTGATCCACAAAGCTGGCCGGACTCTGAGCAGGAACAGTGTCAGAGCAGAAATGTATTCAGTTAGTAACTGAATACGTTTCTGCATCTGAGCAAATGGAGGCAGGACAGCTCATGGAAATGTATTCCAGTCAAACAAACATGTCAATGGTCAAATATAAGGCCACTGGCATCAATAAATATTTATTTTTTTAAATTAAACTATTTTTTTTTTTGGCCGGTCATGACTGTTTAAGCTTAGGACAGTGGTGCGCAAATGGGATTGTGTCAAAAATAAAAAAAGAAAATGAGAAAAGTCAAGTTTAAGATAATTCTGCATTTTGCCATTATAGTCAAAGGCATGCAGAATGTAAACAATACCAGGGAGCACTGGTTATCAAGGGGAAAGGGTCCGTTTAAGTGCAGCAACTAAGGACTTACACACTGGGGTATGCAAATGAGGGGAGTTATACTGAATCACATATTTCCTCAAAGTGTCAGCTTGTACCTAACCATGTAGGTGCAGCAATACAATATTGCAAGTATAAGAGCTGAAGGACTTCATAAGGGGGTGTGTTATGCTTGCTGTAAGCTCATTGGAGCTTTGTGGCCCGTGTTTGCCCTTAGCTCAGCACAGCTAAGGAAGGGGGTGTGTCTGAGGCTGTGTTTGTCTTATTCCATTTAATGCAGAGCATGTCCACATCCAGGGTGGGCCAGTTCTGCTTAAAAGTACTTACATTAGCTAAACAGGTGTGTGCAGTGTGCAGCACACCTATAAAAAAAATACAGGAAATAGCAGAACTGTTTACATTTGAGCATTGGGTGGGGTAGGCGTGGTGCACCTCGGGGCTTAAATGCTTAAATAGGAAGGAAGGGGAAGGGGAAACAACAGTAGGAAGGCAATCAAGGAGAACTAGCATAGCTGGCAGGTGGAATTTATCAGAATCAGCCAATTACACATGCAGCAGCCCAGCACACTAATATAAAATATGCAAACACCCTACAGACTGTTTTTTCCCACAAACTCTACACCACCGGTGTACAAAGATATGGGATTATTAACTGGCAAAAATAACTAAATATGTTAGAGGCTGCTGCAGCTTTACTCCATCAATATGTGCTAGAGACTAAGGAGAATGCTGACAACCAACCCACAGTGAGGAGGAGGAAAAGAGTGTACAGACCCAGAGTAACGTATCAGGGCCTACATGAGCTGGAGATAGTAGAGCGCTATAGGGTGGACAGGGACATTCTACAGCAAATCGTTGAGCTGTGCCAGCCATGCCTTACACACAGAACTAATAGATGGGAATCCATCCCGGTGGATACCATGGTATGTCTAGGCTTAAGAATACTAGCCACAGGTACCTTCCAAAGACCAACTGAGGATATCATGGGGGTCTCACAGGCATCAGCATCCAGGGTACTCCACCAGTTCCTGGATGCCATGACACAACATGCCAATGAGTACATATATTTCCCCACCACCCGTGAGGCTCTGACCACTTGTATGCATCTCTCCCACCATATAGCAGAATACCCTGAGGTAGTTGGTGCTATAGACTGCACACACCTCCACATCAAAGCACCACCCAGTGAGTGGGGCAGGATCTACATAAACCATAAGGGCTTCATCTCCATCAACTGCCAGGTCATGTGCGATGTCCAGGGCATTATCATGAATGTGTGTGCTGGCAGCCCTGGAAGCTATCACGATTCCCACATCTGGCATTGCTCACAGCTGTATCAGGTGTTTGCCAGGGGTGACATCCCATATGGCCATCTAGTGGGGGATGCTGGCTATGCACTGAAGCTGTGGCTGATGACACCCAGTCAGAAATGCACACACACACGAAGAAGAACACCACAGTGAGGCACATGCACAAACCCAGGATCATTGTAGAGTATGTGTTTGGGGATGCTCAAGTCATGGTTCCACTGCCTTAACTTATCTGGTGGAACCTTGCAGTACTCTCCAGCTACATGTACACAAATGTCCATAGTATGTGCCATGCTACATAATATGATCTTGCGGCAACAGCTGTAGCAGGAACAGCAGGGGGGAGGGACGCACAGCCCCCCAACCATTGCCAAGGCCAGCACAGAGGGACTCAAAGGAGGAACATCCTGAGCCTGCCTCTGTAGGCAGAAGGAGGGATACACAGTATGCCCAGGCCTTGGCAAAGAGGCAACACATGGCACACACATGTCAGTGGGGGCTGGATGGCTGTGCCCTCATCTGTGGCTAGTCAGTCCCTCACTACAGCAGCCCATTGATAGGCATGGCATTTGAAGTCAGTGGCTTGATGCTGCACATGCACATACGTTCTGCCATGCAGGCTGGCATCATTTACCCTGTGGACCACACTGTTCCACAGGGCAGTCCTCTCCCACACATCTTCTGCTCTCCTTCCACCTGACAGGGCATAATGTTCAATCACATATTGGGTGATGATGTTTGTTTCCCCAACAGAGAATGCTGGTAGGTGAGCACTCTGCATGTTACCTGGAAGACATAAACAGGAAAAGGTCATAGGACCTTATACAGTTGTCAAAATGCACATCAACAGTGGTTATTACTTGCTTAAAATCCGGACTACACTAGAACCCTCCAAACTCTCATGTCTATAGCAGCTTGCATTACACACCTGTCCTTGAGCTATCTTATTCCCCTCAATGTTGGACACTTGATTGCATAATCCTCTATCCTCCATTCATTTCTGTGTAGAGGATTGACAGTGGTCATCTTCCATGTGGATGGTGTGTGTGTATGGTCGCATGTCTGTGTTTGACTGTGGTGTGTGATGGAGCACATGCCTGAGTTCATGTAAGAGGCAGACACTGATGTTATTATGCCCCATGGAGATATGCTGTTGTTGCCATCAGTAGACAATATGTACATGCTCATCATTGTTTAGGAGGGGAGTGTGGTAGATGTGCATATCTCCATGTACGACTGGGCTGGACAAGGTGGCGATGTTCTCACCTAACCTGTGTGATGCAGGTTGCCTATATCCACAGCATGTGTGTATGAGGTGTTCTTTACCCCCAGTACAGGGTGAATTGTGTTTTTCATCTGAGACTTACAACATATGTGGAGACACGGTTGCAATTGTCCTTGGTGGTGTGGATATGTTCAATTCATACTAATAGTCAGCCTTACAGGACATCACCTGTGAACTTACCTGTTTTCTCAGATATAGGTGGACTTGCTTTAAAGTTGTTGCCTGCACATATGTGACCCTGTACAGCCAATGCAGCAACCTATTATGTGGTTTGTGTGTTGCTGTTGTCCACCAAAGGGGATTACTCTACCTTGATGGAGGCTGGGTATACAGGTCAGGTACTGCTGTGTCCATGTAGCTACAGTGGATATAAAGGGTACACACCCCTTGTACACTGCCTGGCATTTGTGCAATTGGATACATACATGTGCGCAGGTGATACCTGGTATACATTTCTGTTGAATGTAAGTATGGCACACTGTATTTACAGCCTTGCTGCTCAATCATATGTCTCAACCTGTTACAGCAGTACATCTGGACAATGGCACACATAAATGGCTGTC
>NC_056730.1:1032576796-1032599296 GCF_019279795.1 Protopterus annectens
TTTGTTTAAGGCACTTTTAAGCAGTTGTAAGTGCGTTTGCGTGGGTATGCCCAGTGGTAAGCAATGCTAACTTCCAGTTAAATAGGCTTACAGACATCCTTAAAAGTGCTTTATCTGTGTAGGCATTGCTTAGCACAGCGCAAACAGGCTTAAGCCTGCTTACTACTGCTTGAAAGAGCTTAATCTCACTTACGTCCATGTTAATTTCTTTAAAAGAAAAGAAAAAAGGGGTGATAGGACAGTGGTGAAAAATGGGGCATGCAGAGAAAAAGACAATAGGGAAAGAAGCTAGAGATGTGCATGACGGGTGTAGGGAAGGTCCATAGCTGTCCATTTATTCTACAGCAACAGCTGAGCATATATAATGAATTTGGTGGCATATTTGGACACTCAAACCCCTGAGAGAGGGGTAAGAACAGCAATAATGTGTTGTGAAGTCAGTTTGACCAGATTACATGTGCCCTGTAGTCAAGTGTGCGAAATGGACAGCTATGTATGGGGCAAATTTTTTTTGGGGGGAGAAATTGCCCTTTTTCTTAAGGTGAGAGTGGGTTGTTGGGGAAGGAGTGTAGGTATATTTGGGGAGGTTGGTTGGGTAGGAAGACAGACAAAGACAAGACAGCATACAGGGGCAATATATGACACATGTGGGGGATAAACACCTTGGAAGGGGAGGTGTGTTTAGAAAACGGAAACCCATGAGTCCCCAAATGGAAACAGTGAGATGGAGGTCCCCATCCATGGGTAGTCACCACTGGACCTTCATTGCCCCAAATGTGGCTGTACTGCAGGCTGAGCAGGAGGTGGAAGATGAACCTCTAATTGCACCATGCAGCCTTCAAGCTGGCGTAGCAGATCTCCAAACTCCTTTTGGAGCTCACTATGCACCAATCCCCAGATCTGGCTTTGGATGACAGAATCCTGTCCCTGCCTGCTCCCGGGGGGGGGGGATGAACCCCATCCCCTGAGGCAGTTTCACCTAAAGGTGGTGCAGGACGAGTGGACGAGTAGGTCCCGGGGTGGGTCCCAGACATATGCCATGGCCAGATGAGGTGGGAGAGGTGGGTCCGCTAAGACTGGGCTTCCCAAACATGCTATGATGTTGCAGTTTTAAAAAAATATGTGAGTTAGTAATAGTCAGCACAATCCAGGATTAGTTATAACAGCATGCATAGATATTCCTATTAACCCAAAACAACAGATATGGAATAGTTGCATAGCAAACAGTACACATGCATATATGGAACTACAGTGGCCATTACAACAACATGCAGGTTACATTGATAGCAACAGGCCACCAATTTTAGTATTTCAACATGGAACATTAATAGAAACATGTTTCAATATTTGTTGAACAATAGGACATATGTCCCAACAGTAGGTTTGGTGTAAAACATACCCATTGATTTGTGCGTTTAGATTATTGTTGCAGACATGGTGGAGGGAATGAGAGATGTCAATTTACAACATGTATATCCTTGCAGTACTCTCAGCTTTAGTGATCATTGCTATAATCATTACTCTACCGGTATTATTTTGATACCGTATGGTCTTGGTTTGGCCAGTGGTATGTTTGTACACAGAGTATAATTCAACCATCTTATAGCTAATTTCTACTTATCTTACCTGGAAGACCTGTGGTGGGAATATTTTTAACATTACCTGACTGTTTCTATATATATTCCCAGTTAAAATTATGCATACAGCTTACTACCACTCCCGGGATTCAAACCATGGCTGTGTCTACTAAAAATACAGCAATTTTTGTTTCATCAGAGTGAACTATTAATAAACTGCTGTCTTATCTTTCAGTGTTTTCTGTCTAAGTCTCTCTTGGTTGTACAATCTGACCTTGTAATTGCAACATTTCTATACAGACATTCCTAGACATATTTTTTATGTAGCACAGTGTGAGAAACAGTATTTAACACAACATTACTATCCAGATATCAGATCTTGGTGAATGCAACATGTCAAGCCATGCAGTACCAGAGTAAACACAACCAGTCCAGGATTTAGACCTTTATTGTCAGGCAGTGACAAGTCTCTTACCTGGAAGGCCTGTAGGGGGGTGGGGAATGATTGTTAACACTACCTGATTGTTTCCACACATTTTCACAAAATCCTAGTTGAAATTCTTATACAGATATTCCAGACATATTTTTATGTAGCACAGTGTGGGAAACAGTGGTTAACACAACATTACTATTCAGATATCAGATCTTGGTGAATGCAACATTTCATGCTGTACAATACCAGAGTAAACACAACCAGTCCAGGATTTAGAACTTTATTGGCAGGCAGTTACACTTTTATTTAAATATGAACTATATGGGACTATTACTGTCATATTGTCTGCCTTATGCAGTAGAAACCATACACATTTTTAATACTGCCAGGTGACATTTTACTCCTTTATATTTATTTGGTATGACTACTTCAAGCAGGATTGTTACTCACCAGCCTCATGATGACACAGCCTTTGCAGCCTACTGGCATTGGCTTTCTTGTTCATAGCCAGCTCAGCTGAAGCTGTAATAAAATAGAGAAACATTTAGGTACATCTATCCAGCACATACACAGGCTGGACTTTGGTAAACAGTTTTTGCTATGAATACTTACACACTGCTGGGACATCTCCTCTCTCTCTTGCTTCTTGGTCCACTGTTCCAAGAGCTCCCTCTTCCTCCATTTCAAGTTGGCATAGTGGTGCAGGACCTGCTCACCAGTCCGAGGGATACCAATGAGACTAGTGAGATTATGGGCAAGACTTTTCCAGGCTTCTGCTTTGTATTGAGAACCCTGGTACTGTTCTTGCAGCAGTCTCACTTCATGTTTATTTTACCAGGAGTCCTACCATGACTTTGGACTCCTTTATGTCACAGTGCTGCACCCAAAAGTGCATGCCCTCTCTGACACCTGCTATACTGCCTACAGTGGGGAGCTGCAACTGGTTATGAGTTGTATTCCTGCCTGCAGGGTTTAAATATGGCCAATTTTCAACTCTTTGCTGTGATTGGATGGTTTTGATTATGCTGAGCTGAACTAAACTATGGGCAAACCTACTTAGTTAAGGTTGGCAGTGCTTAAAGGTGCAGGTTCAGCAATGCTTATCAGTGGGCAAATCTACTTAGCTGGGCTACTTATTGCTTAGCATTCATATGTACACAATGCTTACACCCAGTTAGCATAGTTGTGTTATGCTTAGCATTGTTTATGTTTTATTGTATTGGACTACCACTTGTATGAGATTTATTCATCATTCATTACATATTATAAATTTGTTTACCTTCCCTGACATCCCCCAATGTGCCATAATTATATTTATTCTTGTGTGATTATACTGTATGGGGCACTTGTGTTTATATGAGGGTTTCACTACTTTATTACACTGACACCTCACATCTGGTACTAATATACTACTCTGGTTGTGAAATATAAGTTACTTCCTACATAAATATACAAATAAATTAAAATTGTAATGTTTACACATACAAAATGGAAATGGTTTTGGGGGGGCTTGAACCATGAATAACTACATACAAGGTGTACACTCTAACCACTACACTATTGCACTTATGCTGGATATATATTGCTATTTAACTTATCATGCCATTTCAACTGGGCTAAGGATAACTAAGCAATGGCACACTCATGCAGCTACGCTTAAACTTTATTGCATATGTGAAAAAAAATATTTGTTTTGTTTTTTACTTCATAGCCTTCAGAATATCCATGCTAATGCTAAACATGTTCTATCAACTTTCTAGCTTTGTAGGGACAATTGTCGCTTATGGCTTTATCCATATTTCTTACTCTGACAGGTTGGGAGGAGTGCATTATTTACTTTATACCCTGCCAAAAATTCATGCTTATGCTAAACCTGTTATTCTATCAACTTTCTGGTTTTGTAGGGATGATTGTCTCTTATGGCTTTGGAGTGTTACGAGCATTCTTACTCTATTTAAATTGGCATATGTCAATTCTGGTGTGCAAGGGCATGTGTATTGTGAGACCACTGCTCTCAGACACCCCCCCCCCTGCACTCGTACATAGAACTGTGTCCGTTTTATAGCATGGCAGTATGCCTTCATGAATATGCATGGAGCACTGCAGTGCTGCACGGAAATGGTCCCTTCCATGCAGGAATAAGCCATTCCTGCACGGAATTTTACTGAATCCAGGGTAGTGTCTTATTACTTTTGTCCTGTATATAATATTATATTAATTATTTATAATTCACAGTAGCTTTTGGCTAGTTTTTTCATGAATTTTTAGTTGTTGGTAGGTAGAGCGATAGTGTAGTAGTTTGTCTATTCAGTCGGCAAACTAGGAACTTTAGTATCCATGATAGGTTGTGTTTTATTAGCAATATATACAGTTATAGTTGTAGACTTATGAGTTTTAGTAGTTTAGTTTGCAGAATGGAATAATTCAAAATATATGGAATATTAAGATAATGTTGGAGGAATGCATTAGAGTGTTATATATAATTAAATTAATATGGTGGTTACATGTGTCATATCATGCTTTTAAAATAAATCATCTTAAATACACAGTATGAATAGTTTTAATCTATTATCTATTAATGTAATGGATTAAATGATGGCAACAAAAGGAAATCATTAACAAGATATCTAAAATTAAATAAAGAAGACATTATATTCCTGCAAGAGACTCACTTGATAAATAAAGATCTACACTATTTAAATAACTTAGGCTATGAAATGTTATCATCTGCTTCTTTTAACAAAAAGAGGAGAGGAACTGCTATACTTTGTAGAAAATATACTGTAATGCCTAAGGTCATGGAATCCAGTAATGATCCCAAAGGAGTGTATATATTTGTAATAATTAAATATAATTGCAATCTATATACACTGCCTAATGTTCAATGGATCCCTGGAATAGATGAAAGAGTGGCTAAAGATCACTTACACTTACCACAAAGGCATTGGAAGGGTAGTTTGATTTTAGCAGAAGATTTTAACTGCATATCTAGTATATAAGATAAAATTTAACAGAAGAAAGCTAAATACTGGCATCATATAAATAATTAAATAGATGGATTATTAATAATAATTTAGTTTATTTACTAGTAAAAGCAGAATATATGTCATTGTTCTTCACTCATTATTCTTATGCGCATGGGATGCAAACAAGTATTGGTAGGATTTATGCCTCTATAGATTTACTTAATAATGTAAATTATTTTAAATCTATTCCTTGTCCTTTATCTGATCATAACACACTAAGTATTAATATAGCAATGGATATAAGGAAATTTCAGATTATTTATAGAATCCAAGTATATATGATGAAATTAAAAGAATTTAAGAACTACCTTAAGGAACAAAATTAGATTTTTTTTTGTATCTTTGAATGATAATGGTCAGGTTAGTAAAGTCATATTACTGAACTCCTTTAAAATGCATATTAAAGATAGAATGGGAAGATGGGTTACTAATAGAATGAAACAGTGTGATGAAGAATTGCTAGAAATACAAGACGAAATTCACAAAGTGAGGTTTGAACATCAAAGAAATTAGATAATACTTAAGTCATTAAACATTAATGACAAAATGTCAAACAGTTTTAATGCATAAATGTGAGACAGCTTTAGAAAAAAAGAAATTGCACAGCTTTCAAAACATCTTCATATATTAACTAATAGAAGTAAGGTGTTAAGTAAAAGGACTCAAATCAATATTATCCAACATCCTCACATTAATAAACTTACTTCAGAAATAGAAGAAATGCTTAATATTTTTTTAAAAAATTCCATGATGATTTTAATAAAGATAAAAACAATAATCCCAATGATTACAAAATTGACAATTATTTAAAGAAAAATGTTACTAATATACTTAATGGCTAACAAATACCTCTATTGAATAAACCTATTACTCTGATAGAAGTTAAAGAAGCTTTAAAAAGGGGAAAAATAGTAAAGCTCCAGGTTATATGATTTTTAAATATGGAATTATATAGTCTGCTTCTATAAAGATTTTATAATTACTGAGTGATGTTTTCAGGATAATTCAGAATGTCAAAATAATTCCTCCCTCATGGAAATTTTATGCAATCTCACCTATACTTAAACAAGGAAAGGATAATAAGTTAGTTTCCTAATATAGACCTGTTTCATTATGAAATGATAGACTATAACATATTTACTTCCATTTTTGATACAAGATTAAGAGATATAGTAGGCAAATGAATTAATAAATATCAAACAGGATATATAGTCACTAGATTAATGTATGATAATATAAAAAGTCTAGCAATTATCTTAGATTTAGCAAAAGGAATGAACAAGAATTTGGCCCTAATTAACGTAGATATTGAGAGAGCTTTTGATCCTGTAGATGGGGACTATTTATTTTAAACTTTAGAAACATTTGCATTTCCAGAACTTTTTATTGGAATATTAAAAAAAAACTGCACAGAGACTCCAAAGCATATGTTAAAATTGGATCTTAGATTTCACAAGGATTCGCTTTAAGCAAAGGCATAAAACAAGGGTGCCCTTGTCCCACTGCTATTTGCATTATTTATTAAACCCTTAGCTAATAGTATAAGAAACAATGAAAAATTTATGGATTGTCAATTAACAGAGATTATCAATCTAAAATATAACTTTTTGCAGATATTTTTCTAACTATAGGAGATTTAAATCATTCAATCTAAGGGATAGATGATGAAATTGAAAAGTTTCAAAAAGTATTACTACTAAAATTTAATAAAAATAAAACTAAAACTTTAGTGTTAAATCAATTACTAGGTTTTAAATATAAATATAAATATAAATATAATTGGGAAGGAAAAGAACTAAAATGTTTAGGAATAAAAATCTATTAAGAAGATTATTAATAATATTTTTAAAAATGAATTGAAGAAGTGTTCCTTATTAAAATGATTTTTTTATTATTTTTGAGGACAGGTAAGTACTTATTAAAATTATTATATTATCCAAGATTATATATATATATATATATATATATATATATATATATATATATATATATATATATATATATATATAGATATATATATATATTGCATTCAATACTTTTAATCCCTGGCAACAAACTTTTAAAGAAAATAGAAAAATGTTAACTTTATATTCTTATGTTATTCTAAAAAAGCTAAGAATTGAGAATATGGACGTATGGTGGTATTAGTTTCCTAGATGTACACTCTTAATCTATTTCGGCAAATTTCAACTCTATTTTACTCTGGATAGACCCAGCTTACTCTAGTTAATGGAAAATCATCCAGGAGCAGATTATACTAAATGCTTATGCTTATTAAACATGAATAATTAGAAATAAGTAATAATCCTTTCATCTGGTTAGCAACATTTACTTTAGAAGGAAATTCATATCAGTCTTTAGACTCTGCAAATATAGAATCAATTCTTAGAACAGTTAAGAAATATGTTTTTTAAAACTCCATTAATATCATAATGGAAATGTTTGAGCTTTCCCATTGCACACACCTCTAGATTTAAGGAAACACAGAACAATGCTAAAATAAATTTACTAAAAAGGAATGGATTAGTATTATGATTAAGTGCTTTGAAAAAGGAAATGCTAAGTCTCCAGTATATTTAATTAAAGAATATCAGTTGGATGAATCTGCTAACCAGTTAATATTATCCATAATTAAGAAATTAAATACATTTGTGGATAATGTGAGTGAAGAGGAACAGAGCACTAGTCACCCATTATATGACTATATGAATGCCATTAGCAAAGGTAGATTGACCTACAAAGGAAGCTTGTCCAAGTTATATAAGTTAATTATGCATAATAATAATAATAATAATAATAATAATAATAATAATAATAATAATAATAGTAACAATTCTGATACAAAATTCTGGAAATTTTAGATAGTAGTGGAATGAGTGACTCAATAGATGGTAAGAATAAAACTGTGTTACTTAAATCAGTTAGTCACACTTCTTTAAGTTTATACTGAAGGTTTGTATGTGGAAATGTAGAATGTTTGTTGTTCCCTGTAAAATCTCTAAGCTTAGTAAAATGACTTCAGTTTGTTGGAGATGTAGTAAAGATGTAAAAGCTGACTGAATAGAAATGTATGGACTGTGAAAAATTAAATTTATATCGGGAAGAGATAAGTATGTTTTAAGGGGTTATGGTCTGATAATTATTCTTTAACTAGATCAGTGAAACCAATGAATATTTCACTTCCTGTATCTGTAAAAGTCAAAGAGCAAAAAATGCTTTTGGCTGTCCTTGCAGTTGTACTTTAAACCACCAGAAAGATGGTGTTCCGGAACAAAAGTTTTATTTCAGTTGAGCGCTTTCATCTGTTACAAGAACTAGACTTCATCAGAACAACATCAATCAATTACACTTCCCTTATGTACCCTCACCAATCAATCAGTTAATCACATTTCATTCCACCATTACATTTAAAAACACATCGCCTAACTTTAATATTAAATAGCTAAAATCTTGTATAGTGCTTGTTTAAAAATACAAATCTCTAAATATCTAAATAAATTAATATAATAAATTTAATATGTATAAAAAGCAACCATGCCTTTTCATTTTTAATATGCTCAGTATACTAGTGCATTCATTTAAACCTGTCCTGGCAGTTGCTAGAAAAGTTATTGTAAAAACTGGAAATCAAACTCAATTCCTACTTTCAAAGAATGTTTGCATTTAATAGCAATACTATGTAAAACTGAAAAAAGAAGTGATCAGAATAACATCTGGAATGATACTAAGACTTTTACTTGTTGGAATAACCTTGAAATGTTGCTTTTGAAATATCAAGACTCTTAATGTGTAAATTGTATAAAATTACCTTGATCATTCAATGTAGTCCTATCATTATATAATGTGCTGTTGAATGTCTTCCTTTCTGTGTATATATTGTAAATATGTTAAATTAGTAGCACATTTCTTAAAAAAGAAAGAGAAAGAGAGAGAGAGAGAGAGATAGAAAATACCGATTAGTAGAAAATGTATTGATTATGACTGGGTGGCATAATCAATACTAAGTCAGTGTATCTACACATAGTTATATACTCCCCATACCCTGATGAGCTGTAGAGTATCACAAGTCAGTTGCTTAAACCCGACAGGGTTATCATTCTGTCTTAGCCATGTGGGATATGTAACATATAATCAATGATTCATATCAAAGAATTATCAAATTAAGATAAACAGCAAGCCCCCAAGGATCCATCTTAGGACCCCTCCTATTCTCCTTATTCATTAGTGACTTGCACAAGGTAATACCACATGCCACCTGCATTCAGTACGCTGATGACTCGACCCTAATATGTTCTGCCACATCCCCTGAAGAGCTATTGGCCTTATCCCAAAATACTTTTAATGCAGTTGAGAATTGGCTCCTCTATCACTGTCTTATACTAAATCCCCATAAAACTAAACTGCTGCTGTTCTCTCCATCTCACAGATCCTCCACTCTTACCTTCTCTATTAAATCAAGAGATGGCACTATTATCTCACCGGATCCCCCTAATAAGCTCCTAAGTGTAATAGTTGACAATAACCTGAGGTTTGACTTGGATATCAACCATACAATTAAAACAGTTAATAAAAAACTGGGCGCTCTATACAGGATCAAACCCTTCTTAACTCCCCTAGCCAGAACTACTCTTGCTCACACATATCTATGCTCTATACCTCTCTACACCTCTCCCCTATTCACAAACTTGAATAAAACTGACCTGAACAAGAACATGGTCAGCTATAATCATATTGCCAGATTTGCCACTGCCTCTGCCCATAGAACTCATCATTGCCTTAAGCTAAAACTACTAGGATGGCTTGAACTGCATAATCTACTCTTGGTCAACCAACTAGTTATTGCCCATAAGATCCTCTACCAACCAGAACACATACCTGATCTTAAAAGTCTCATCATCCCCTATCAGAACCTCATAACTCTCAGATCCTCCAACAAAATGTTAGCTCTCACTCTTAAAGCTAACAACTCAGTTGGGGAAGCTCTGTTTACCAACTCTGTTGGTAAAACATGGAATTCTCTTCCTGCAGAACTAACATCAGTACCCTCTTTAGCCCTATTCAAAAAAATCTTATTCAATACTTCAAAAAATGCTGGCTATCCCCTTGCTCCATCCCTCACTACTTTTGACCCCCTTCTACTGTGTACCCTTAGAGGTCTCCCTGGCCTTTCTAATTAGTGCCTAGCCAAATAAATCTGAACCAATTGTCTGAATAAGTAAGGACTAGTTCATCTCCATGTATGTAAAATTGCAAAGATCCAACAATTGATATATAAATGTATAGGGACTGTCTAGTGCTGGAACTGGAACTAGGAAGGGAATTATAGCTATATTTGAAAAGTTTTTATTTTGATTTGTTTTGAAATTGATAATGTGTAATATGTAAGTGTGTATCAGTCTTTTGCATTGTAACTTGTACTATCTTCTTCTTTTCTGTCTTGTGTTCATCTGTATGGAGCTTTTCTCCCTGGGCCTCCACTGAAAATGAACATATATCCAGTCGGATTATCCCAGTCAACAAATGTAAAATGAATAAATAAATAAATAGTTTTCATTGGTCAGATATGCCTTACTAGAATGAGCAGTTGTATAAAGGTGTGATGTTTGCAATTTATTTAGGACTCAAAATCAGAAACAGAGCTTTTTCCACATGATATTCTATAGCTTCCTTGCATAATGTAAGGACAGCTTGATTTCAGTACTAAGCTGCACATTATCTTTTTTGTCTTGGGTATTATTAAAACAAAATATCCAGAAGCAGTACAACTGTGTGAAACTAGAACTCATAGTGTTAACATAGTGGTTAAGTATACATTTTGCAAGGTGTTGCTTTTTGATGAGGCAATATTAAACAATAACCCACATTCATGAGTCTAAAATTCCATTCTTCATCAATGTGTAATATTATATGTCACAGTGTTACTGAAATATTGACATTTACTTTTATTATGCATTTCAGTCTTGATGAAGTAACACCTCATGAAGCTCCAGTGTCCATTATTCAAGAATGCTATACATTGTAAGGCAATGAGAATTTATTTATACCACCTCAAGATTTAGGTATTTGCAAAGCAATGCAAGAGTACAAAATGCCTTACACTTTTAAAATCATATCAAATGAATGTAATAAGTCAGAGAATTTGAATTGCTGTTTTTCACTTATACAATTCAAGAATATACTGTGGCAGTTTGTAGGACTTTTGCTAGCAAAGTTGTTAATGAGAGGATGTCTTCTAACTAAACAACCTACCTCATGCACTTTCCTAGTAGACAAAATGAAAAAAAGCAATTTAAACCAATAACAGAAATGGAATCCAGAAATGTTACTAGGACAGTGCATCAAAAAATCCTTTACTGCACCTGCCATACTGTCTGCTGCCCCTAGGGTCCAATAGAACTATGGACATTGCCCCTCCACCCCATCCCACCCCAACCCCACACATGGTTATTCAGGCTGTGGACATGGTATTGCATGCTTCTCTGTGCAAGCAATGAATTTATAGCTGAAATGCAATTCAGCCAGGTGTCCCACGCAAGTTGTTTCATGGGGAAATGTCTCACAACTTACAAGCCCAAATCTTAGCCATTAAAACCGAAATGCTTAAAACTGGCTTCAGTTTAACATCTTTTTTTTACTACAATGCATTCAACAATCACAAAGCTGGTATGGTAGATACTGAAGTAATGGAATAAATGATTTACAGGAAGGAGAAGGTGAAGATGATGTTTTTAAAAAAAGTGGTGCCAAAACCAGCAAGGGAAAAAAGAATGTGTCTTGAGTGGAAATTGTACTTTACATATTTAGAAAAGGAGTAATGTAATCAAAGTCAGAATCTACTGAGATATAAGAAGCAAGTTATATAAATCCAAAAAATGAAAATGGCACAATGCTCCAACCACAGTACTGTAAACAAACTAAAAGGAGCACTGGAGACCATGTAGTTCAAGCACAAACAGTTTATTAGCAAATCCACACCACAGACATAACACCAAAACACATAAACGCTCCACATTTCCTTATATGTTTTCATCACCAAATAACTTCATCCGATGAGATACTGAGAACACGTTAAGCATTAATAAATACCTATCCTAATTTAAATGAACCAATCATGTAATGAATAAAGGTGCAATCATTTTAAATAGTTAAAAAATAAATATCTTAAATTACAAAATACATTAATAAAAACATGCCAGAAACTTTAAAATTCTTTAAAAAACAGTTTTCATAAATAAATATTATAAAAATAAGTAATAATATGTAACATATATTTAAAATTTGTTTAAAATTGAATAAACCGTCCTACACCTTCTAGTGGATAACAATGGATATATACCAATTTAAAAAACTTGAGTTGATTATGTTAAGTTTACTATAATTTTGCAGCCCTCAATTTATGGACTGGTTTGATGGATAGCATATCATTCAAACCTGGACTGGTGCATGCATCCAAAGTTACTTGCCAATGTAGTTCTCTATATTCGATCATATTTTCCCAGGAGCCAACTTTGAGGTCAATAGGGACCACTTCGATAACAAAAAATTGATAAATTGCTTGTGAGCAAGATAGAAGATGTCTATATAGAGCATTACTTTCATTATTTTTCCTTATCTCGTATAAATGCTCATATATCTTCTGTCTAAATTTTCTTTCCATCTTGCATACATAAAATGAACCACAGGTCCCACAAGTAACAATATATATTACCCCAGTTGTATCACAATTTGCATAGCCCCTGATAGATATATCTCTACCTCTAACCTTCAAGAATGTTTCCCCTGCAAAAATATAACTTCATTGGCTACAGTGCCCCCACCTGTGAGTACCATTTTTGATGTTTTGAAAAGGTCTAAGCTTGTTGTTATATGCACAACCCTCTAAAATATTCTTGATGTTCCAACCTTTTTTATATATACATTGTAAAGGTTTATCAAATATAATACCTAAATGTGATAATGCAGAAAATTACTTTCATTCTTTATCAATAAATTGTTTAATCAGGTGTGGTTCACCACTATAGGTAATAGTCAAAACTGGTTTAAATAATTTCTCTCCAGTAGTCATGTTGTTTTTGTTATTAGTATTGACTACATCCAGTCTACCTAAAATTGGGGCAAATCTACCTTCTCTGCCTTCACACACTTCTTTCAAAACATCCAACAACAGTGTACTGCGATAACCTCTATCCTGGAACATTGCCAGTATGAAATCACATTCTACCTTAAAATCAGAACTTTCTGAGGTCATCCGACTGGCATGAACTAATTGGCCCTTTACTACACCCCTTTTCTGATGTGGTGGGTGTGCACTAGTGTAGTGAACGTATGAATTGGAGAAAGTCTTTTTTCTGTGTATTCTAGATTTGTAACCATTATTGATCTTTTGAATGTTAACATCAAGATAAACTAACTCTTCACGATTAAGTAGTGTAAATCTAAGAAAATTTGTGGTGGAGGAAATATTCAATAAATTTTGAAAATTCATGGTCAGTACCATTCCAGAACAAACAAATGTCATCCAAAAACTGCACATAAAGGTTCCAATATTGCCTAAAATCTGATTCTAAAGCATATTTATTTTCCCAATATAAGAGTATAATGTTGGCATAGGTGGAGGCACAATGAGCCCCCATTGCTACACCTTTACATTGTTTGTAATACTCTCCTTGAAATAAAATAAAATTGTTTTTTAAAACTAAATCCATTACTATTAAACAAGGACAGAATACATTTGTAGATAAATCTGTACAATCAGCTAAAAATTCCTCAAACCAACTAAGTCCTAAATCATGAGGAATGCAAGTGAACAGGTCAACCACATCTAAGGTAATAAAAGTTTTTGTATTAAAAACATAATCATTTTGAATACGTCTTAAGAAATCCCAAGAATCTCTAAGGATATTCTGATTCTTAAAAACTATGTTTTTCAAATGGTGATCTATATATTTTGCCAGGGGAGCTGTCACTGACTCCTCAGCCGAAACAATAGGTCTAAGTGGGGGGAGGGGGGCCATCAAGGTTTTTATGTACCGTGGGAATGCCAAAGATGGAGGATACCCTGGGCTTGTCTACATGTAAAAAATTATATAAGTCTCAAAATCTATGAGCCCCTCAATCAACAGGTCATTTAAATATATATATATATATATATATATATATATATATATATATATATATATATATATATATATATATATATATAAATCTTTTTATAAGCTAAATTAACTTCGTTCAATGAAACACAAGCATAAGTCTCGTCATCATTTAACAATTCAAACATTTTACTCTCATAACAGATCTGGTCCATCACAACAGTCCCCCCACCCTTATCAGGTTTCATAGTTCTAAGATTCCGTTTGTCCCTAAAATCGTACAGTATATCCTTCTCAACTTTAGTTATATTTAGAATAACTTTGTTATATTTTAGTATTTCCCTCAACTCCTTCTCAACCATTTGCTCAAATTTTTTTAGCTGAGGATGCAAGGGAGGATTGAATAAACTTTTCTTGTATGAAACAGTACGACTATTCTTTTTCTCCTGTCCATTAAAAAATAACTTTTTTTTTTTTTGTCTAATAAACAATTTAACTTCAATAACAAGTTCACCAAATTACTCTTTACCCTTGGTATAAAAGTAAAACCCTTAGAAAATAAAGAAAATGTTCTTTAGAGAGGGCAATGCTATAGGTACAAATAACTCCATCCTGTTGGATTTCATCATCATGATCTACCTCCAGTGGGTTCTCCACTGGGCTCCCCACCCTTTCTGTGCTTGATTTCCATAACTGTAATTCACCACTGCCTTCTCTCTCAACCTCTCTGACCTCTTCAGGGATGGGTACTGGGAAGGGTCCTGAAAGTTTAAATTTTCATTGTCTTCATATTCCATGTTCTCCCTGTGTGTCCATTTTGTCATGTAATCCTACCCCCCCCACCCCCACGGAAGGTACTGTTACCATTAAAATGTTTTGGTTTGGGATAATGTATCTTATTAGCATATTCATTAATATCCCTCTTAATTTTAATGAACTTTCTATCCTGTGTTTTTATACCTTGATTCAATGTTGTTCAACATATCATTGTACTTTGCCTTTTCAGTATCTACACTAACTAATAAATCGTTAATAATGTTATATTAAAAATAGGACAATAAGAAGTAAATGAAATGGGCATATTAAATAGTGTAAATGAAATATACCCAGAAGACTGAGGGAAATTGGAAACTCTTATTGACCAATGTCAACACCTTAAAAATTTGAAACTTAAATGTGTTCCCCTGGAATACATTATATTGTAAGTATCATAAGACTGCACAATGTTAAGATAATTGCTGAATATGAAAAAAAATGCTTTGGAATGAAGTGGGGAGGAGAAGTAATGTAGTTATTTGGAAAAGATGGATTTTCAGATGTGGCAGTTATGATAAAGGGAGGTTAAGAAGATTATACTGTCTTAGAAGATAGTCATTAGGGAAGCAAGAGCATTACTTTGCAGGTGTAGAAGGGTATATACCATGTAAACCATGTCATAAAATACCCCAGGATTCAATAAAGCATTTGTTCTGTGCCAGAATAGTGCAACAGCTTTTGGTAATTTAACTTCAATAACAAGTTCACCAAATTACTCTTTACCCTTGGTATAAAAGTAAAACCCTTAGAAAATAAAGAAAAATGTTCTTTAGAGAGGGCAATGCTGTAGGTACAAATAACTCCATCCTGTTGGATTTCATCATCATGATCTACCTCCAGTGGGTTCTCCACTGGGCTCCCCACACTTTCTGTGCTTGATTTCCATAACTGTAATTCACCACCGCCTTCTCTCTCGACCTCTCTGACCTCTTCAGGGGTGGGTACTGGGAAGGGTCCTGAAAGTTTAAATTTTCATTGTCTTCATATTCCATGTTCTCCCTGTGTGTCCATTTTGTCATGTAATCCTACCCCCCCCCCCCCCACGGAAGGTACTGTTACCGTTAAAAGGTTTTGGTTTGGGGTAATGTATCTTATTAGCATATTCATTAATATCCCTCTTAATTTTAATGAACTTTCTATCCTGTGTTTTTTATACCTTGATTCAATGTTGTTCAACATATCATTGTACTTCGCCTTTTGAGTATCTACACTAACTAATAAATTGTTAATAATGTTATATTAAAAATAGGACAATAAGAAGTAAATGAAATGGGCATATTAAATAGTGTAAATGAAATATACCCAGAAGACTGAGGGAAATTGGAAACTCTTATTGACCAATGTCAACACCTTAAAAATTTGAAACTTAAATGTGTTCCCCTGGAATACATTATATTGTAAGTATCATAAGACTGCACAATGTTAAGATAATTGCTGAATATGAAAAAAAATGCTTTGGAATGAAGTGGGGAGGAGAAGTAATGTAGTTATTTGGAAAAGATGGATTTTCAGATGTGGCAGTTATGATAAAGGGAGGTTAAGAAGATTATACTGTCTTAGAAGATAGTCATTAGGGAAGCAAGAGCATTACTTTGCAGGTGTAGAAGGGTATATACCATGTAAACCATGTCATAAAATACCCCAGGATTCAATAAAGCATTTGTTCTGTGCCAGAATAGTGCAACAGCTTTTGCATGGAATATGGCTGCCGAGCCATTCAATAAACAAGGCTGGGGGCATGCACGAGCCTGGCAGCACTATTCTGGCATGGGCATCACTGAATAATGCTAATTACCTCATTTGCTGGTGAAATCCATGCAAATGAGGTGAATTAGTGATTCAGTAAACAGGCAGGCATCTGTGCCAGAACAGTGTCTGTTGCAGAAGTTTATTCGGTTACTGGCCATGTACATTTCTGCAAGAATCAAAATGGGGGCATGACAGCTCAAAGTAAAGCATGTATTATGATCATTAGGCATGCCAATGGCCAAACATATGGCCATTGGTATGAAAAAGTGTTGCAAAATTATAAAAATCAAAGTTTATTTTTTGTTACCCATTTTGGCCATTTAAGCATAGTGCAGCAACATGCAAACGAGATTGTGCAGAAAATAAAAAAAATCTGAAAAGACAATTTTAACTGAAATCTGCATTTTGCCCTTATAGTGTATAGCATGCAGGATCAAAACATTAACAGGTAACACTGGTTGCTAAGGAGAAGGACTCTGGTGTAGTGGTGTAACAAGGGACTAAGGCAGTGGGGTATGCAAATGAGCACATTTTACTGAATACCAAAATAGGACACCACTGTCTGGATGCACCTAACTGTGTAGGAGCTATAAGTGGCAGTGGTGTAAGCAGGAAAAGCAGCTGACATGAAAAAAGGGTGTGTCATGCTTAGTGTAAGCACATTGGAGTGCCATGCCTTTCATTTGAGCTTTGCCAAGCACAGCTAAGCAAGGGGATGTGTCTGAGGCTGTATTTACTTATTCCATGAAATGAGGAGTGTGTTTGCATTCCTGGGTGGGCCATATCTGCTTAAAACTGTTTACTTTAGCTAAACATGTTTGTGTAGCATTCACCCGCTCCTAAAAAAAGAAGTGGGAGATAGCAGAACTGTTTACATTTGGACAGTGGGTTTGTGCAGCACACCGCAGGGCTTAAAATGGGTGGAAATGGGAAAGGAAAAATAAAAAAAATGGGAAATAGCAGAATAAAAGCAATCAAGTACAAATAATATAGCTGGCAGGTGGAATGTATCATAGTCAGCCAATCATAAAGACAGCATCTGCAGCACAACAGTATGAACTATGCAAACACCTTTCAGTCTGGTTTTCCCACCAACTCTGCACGATTGGTATACACACACGGGGGAATTTTAACCAACAAAATGTTAGCGGCTGCTGTCACTTTGATACATCAGTATGTGCTAGATGCTGAGGGAGGTGAAGAGGATAATGCTGACAACCACCCCAAACTGAGGAGGAGGAGAAAAGTGTTCAGACCCAGGGTAACCTACCAGGGCTACATGATCTGGAGATACTAGGGCACTACAAGGTGGACAGGGACATACTTCAGCAACTCATTGAGCTGTGCACAACTTACCTCAGACCCAGAGCCAACAGAGGGGAACCCATCCCAGTGGATACCAAGGTATGTGTATCCTTAAGAATACTACCTACAGGTACTTTCCAGAGACCTACTGGGGACATCATGGGGGTCTCACAGGTGTCTGCATCCATGGTACTCCACCAGTTCCTGGATACCATGCTACTATATGCCAGTGAGCACATTTACTTCCCCAGCACCTGGCAGGAGAGGACCAGCAATATGCACCACTTCCACCATGTAGCAGACTACCCAAAGGTATTGGGTGCAATAGACTGCATGCACATCCACAACAAAGTACCACCTGGTGAACAGGGTAGGGTCGATGTAAACTGCAAGGGCTTTCACTCCATCAACTGACAGATTGTGTGCAATGCCCAGGGTATTATCATTAATGTGTGTTCTGGCAGCCCTGGAAGCTATCACAACTCTTACATCTGGCATTCCTCACAGCTGTACCAGGGATTTGCCAAGGGGGACATCCCGTATGGCCATCTGGTGGTGGGATGCTGGCAATGCACTGGAGCTGTAGATGATGAAACCCATCAGAAATGCACACGCATCCACTCAAGAACACCATAATAAGGCACACACACAAACCAGGATCATAACAGGGTGTGTGTTTGGGATGCTCAAGTCACGGTTCCACTGCCTTGACATATCTGGGGGAGCCCTGCAGTACTCTCCAGCCACATGTGCACACATGATCATAGTATGTGCCATGCTACACAGTATGATCCTGCAGAAACAGCTGCAGCAGAAACAGTATGGGGAAGGGCCACACAGCCCCCCACCATTCCCAAGGTCCCCACAGGCACAGAAAGAATTGGAAGAGGAGAAACCCCATGAGCCAGCTCCAGTAGTCTGACAGAGGTGTGTCCATTATGCCCTGGCCTTGGCAAAGAGGCAATGCACAGCACACATACTGACACTGTAGGGAACTAGGGACTGACACATCATTCTGACTTGCACACACAGTAAAATGAATGCCACACACATCACACTACCTGTACCTTACCATGTATGGGCAGTGTACTGTGTGCATCCAATGTAGGCAGCCCTCAAGCACCATCCTCACAACTGCTGCAGGCACAAGGTAAGTCAGTCTTCTTAGCAATAAATTAATGGAGTAGTATGTTGTGGTAGCATATCTGTGGTATCACTCCATGCATGCAAGGGAATGGGGTGGCCTACTGGGATAGCAGCAGCTAACTGACAGCTATGTGGGACACCAGGAAATGTTTGCCCAATACTGACTCCCTCACACTATGCAGTAGTACCCAAGGGGACAAATCCCACTGCAGTATATGTGGGGGGGGCAACTGACTTGGGGGTCATAAGTCACAGGCATGGATGTCAGTGTGGTGGTCCTATACTCACCCCTCAAGCTCACCCAGCACGTCAGCTGTAGAAAAAACATAAAACAATGTCTGACAAAGGCCCACAAATGGTGAAAATGATAAAATTTCCCCCTACAGACTTACACAGTGATAACACAGCAGGTCTTGCAGTTGCAGTAAGGCTCTGAAGGGTAAGCAGTCTGAAACTCAAATGTATTCCATTACAATCTGACCTGCAGTCTTTAGTGACATGCCTCTAGTCTCCAAGACAGGACACAATACTATGCTAAATGGAACCAAAATGTAAAGCAAATATCAGCACAGTCTATGCAAATGTGTACAGTTGACAGGTGTGACCCCCCACACCCATATTCCCATAGAAATGCAGTAATATGTATGTTTGAAGGGAAATAGCAGCAGGCCACACAATGCCAGTGCTGTCCCAATCAACATAACTTGTTGCATGTCCACAATATGCAGTGGTCAATGAGCTATGTATATGTGTGGTTAATACTGTCAGGATGTGACCAGCACTCCCAGCTGTTGTGTCCTTGTGGTCTAGGTACAGTACTGTGGCTGACAGGGCCATGTCCCAAGAAATGCAGTGCCAACTATTGTGCATCTCAGCTACAACTATGGTAGGAGTTGTACACACTCTCCACATATCAATATCTGTTATTGCAGGAAAGCTGGACAGGGCATGGGCAGTGGGCTACACATATGGACAGTACACAGCTTGGAGTTACCTACACAGTGCCTACCCTACCTCTCAACTGTACAGTCCTATTGCAGAATGTCCAGAGGTTTGCATCATATTTGTGGTCTGTATATCATGAAATAGTGGTTGTCTGGCAATTCATTGGCAAATCACATAAGACTAAGGTCAAAAAATAATGACAGATTGTAGTGTCAGATTTCATACCCTATAGAAACATGCATGCTAATGCAAAACCTGTTACTGAATCACCTTTCTAGGTTTGTTAGGCCAATACTTAAAAATGGTCTCTCTATTTAGGCCTCTGTCCCCCAATTATTTATGGCTTTGTCCAGATGTCTGGCTTTCAGAAGTTGAGAGGTATGGTGCCTATTAGGACAGCAGGTACCTGAAGGTCAGTGAAATGCCATTTTATTAAAGGCTGCCACCTTTCTGTGTCAGCATTGACAACATGTCACTGGCCAACAACCATACCCCTGGAATTACACAGGTTGTCACAGAAGGAGCACAAGTATGCCTTGTATAGCTGTTTTGCTTGTCCTAACATTGCATTTGTTTGCCAAACAGCAATGGCAGACAGTGGGAAAGCAGACCTCATACCCATAAGAGCAAACAAGCAATTACAAAACCGGTCTCCCAACTGTCTATGTTTGGCAGAACATTATTAACACCCTGTCCCCATCCATGGGCCTTTGTCTGACTGTCATATTTGGGCCTGTCCAGAAGTCAGTCTGTGATTGTATCACAGCTAGGCCCACATATAAACTCATAAGAACATATAGCGACACAAACCGTCTAAGGACCACAGCAAATGGAGTGGTGCAATGATGGACAACCTGATAAATAGGTACACACAGAGGTGTGAAGTCGACAACCTTGTGTGTGATATAACGGCATGTACCCCGCTCATATCAGAACTGCAAATACATAACAGCAGCCACTTTGGGCAAAGCCTGTGACTGTACTATAGAAGGACAAAGAGACACACATAAGGGGAAGGGGAACCACTAGCCCGACAAATGGAGAATGTGGATACCAGAACAAATTGTGCAGTAACATAGGTGCCATGCAGTGTATGTAGTCAGTAAACATCACCTGCAAATACACAACACACAGGCATGTAAGTGGAGGTCTGCAACAAAGCATAAACCCAAACAATGGACACCTCAGAGGCAAAATCACATGAGAACTCCATAAACCTCCACACCACAGACCATGTAGACTCTACACACCAGGATCTTGCAAACACTAAGGTTATACCCCAAACCCCAAACACCTACCCTACACAGATAAGATAACAGCACTGTCTCTCTACCCCTTTCCATACAGACTCTGCTTAGGTGACCCCTGTCTAGCTTACAAAGCAATCCAGACCCTGCCTTGATGGGACTGTTGCAGATCTGGAACTCAAGGCCCACTCCATCAACCTGTAGGTGCAGCATCAACCTGGGCTGTGATATCAGCATGGCTTGTTGGTGTGATTGATATGTGTACCACACACTCCCCCATCTGTGGAATACACTCCCTGTCAACAGCACTCCAAGTGCCTCAATACCCCTAGTGATGTGCTCCCTGTATAAGTGCATGGGAACACAAAATACAGTCCTGTGAATCTACCTGTATCCCTGCTGGACAGGGGCTCTATGTGCTGACATGTTGTAACATGGGCTACACTCTCAACTGTGTGGGTTATAAGGGCTTCAGGGCCAATACCCTGCTAGCAATCTATCAACCGAAACACTACTGTTTGTCAGTGGTTCACCACCTTACTCTGTACTGCTCTGCCACTGACATACCTGGAAGTCACAGTGCTATGTGGGATATACTACACATATAATGGGCATTTCTGCACAGTAGAATGCACTCTGTACCCACAACCATACCTTTCAACCTCTGTTAGCAAGACATCTGGACATGGTCATAAATAAAAGGGAGACAAAGGCCCAATGATAGGCACATGTTGTAAATATTGCCCTTACATACTGAGAAAGTTGGTAGAATAATGGGTTTGAAGTAGCAGGAATTGTCTGAAGGTTATGAAGTCTGAAACACTAATGTCTGTCATTATTTTGTAACGTCAATCTTCAATTATATGCAACTAACTTGCCATAAAACACAGGTTTATGTAGACTGGATGAAACATCTAGATGTACACCTGGAAAATCTGCCAAAAAATCTACAGTTGAGAGGAATGGCCACAGCATGATATGACTTCTCAGGTAAGAAGAATGCCACACAAGCAGGAGATCCCCATCCAGTATATCACCAAGTTGCTGGACTGTTTACACAGCTTCATCAGTCAACCAGCTGTAGCCATACCTCTCAACTGGCCTTTTTGGGCAAGAATGTATATAGTTGGGATAATAATATTGGTCTATGCATCATACATCTTG
>NC_056730.1:1032604296-1032609296 GCF_019279795.1 Protopterus annectens
ACCTGTGCCTCCATGAGGGATGGTAATATGCGTCTGGTGACACCTGCTGTGGCACTTGTGACATGGGCTTGATGGGCAGCAGGCCTCCATCAAGCACCCTTGTCCATCTGCCTGTGTGTGACCTCACCTGCTCTTTGGCTACGGCTGGTGTCTACACTCACACTCACCATAGTCAACACATTAGCCTGCTCCATGCCATCACCCTCAACCTGCCCATTATCTGTGGCTGCTGGGGTCTGAATATGTGTGGGCATACTGACTGTGTGTGGGAACATGGTGGATGAAAGTGAGATACCAAATAATGGCACAGATTCAGGCACCAACAACCCCACCTGTGCCTCTCTATGACCACCATTATTATAGGGAGTCTGCTAAGACACTGACATCAGGTTCTGAGGGGGAGAGACACCATCCCCCATGTTCACCTGCGTGGGGAAGACAACATATGTAAATGAATACCCTACAGTATAATGTTTGCTGATACACACACACACACACACACACACACACACACACACACACACACACACACACACACACACACACACACACACACACACACACACACACACACACACACACACACACACACTCCTGGTACAGTTCAGCACAGCTTTGGCACCTGTGGGCCCTCAGGGCAGACCTTATGATAGCTCTGTCTGCCATAATCCATCTCCTTCACTGCTACTGTATGGCCCACAACAAAGGGTGGCAAATTCTACTGTGTGATGGGCCTAGTAGCAGAATGGTAATTGTGACCAAGACCAAGGCTATTGGAGTGAGCTATACAGTGTCACCAAGTGCATATGCATGTACTGTAAAAGCTGACTTACCGTTATACAGACCACAAACAATGACAAGATGTAACGATATGTGATGATAACTGATGAAGGGACAAGACTATACACTATCACTGCAGTACCTACACAGTTCAGACTCACAGAGATTCATTTCAGAAAACATTGCAGGACAGTCTGCAATACATACAGGAAACATGTAAAGTACAAGGTGCATAGCCTCATAAGATGATACCAGGCTATTGGCCCTAATGCCCTCATAAGCCTGGCCCAGACTTTTGCCCATGTCCCTTCAAAGAGAGCACCTGTTTTCCCTGTCCAGCTAGGACACACATGGGATCCCAGGAGCATCTCATCCATTTCCCATGCAGTTGTTCAGATTTTTTTTCAAGAGGGCTGTACATGTACTCTGCTAGACATGGGGAGAGAGTGTATTTTACAGGCAGTGTATTGTGTGAGAAACTACACTATCCCACCAACAAGTACTATACATGTTACAGACCAGGTGAGTGCCTTGCTTGCATGTTGCTTATCAGTGGGATTTGTCTTACAGATATGCAGAAACGCCATCAAGGCTGGTTTGGATATGGCCTTATATGCCAGACACAGGTAGCCTATGATCAGTCTGTATGAAACTGAGTACAGGGACAGGGCTTTCAGCCTATATATATAGCATAGGTGTTGCAGACCCTGAATTTGCTTGGTCAGGAACCTCTGTGGTTTTTGCAACTGCTGCATTTTTTTGGCAAGGTACATGTCAAAGGAGCCATTGTACTTGGTAATGCATCTGATAAGGATGGAGTATAGGGATGTTGTGGCCTCCTGGTTCCTGGATGACATATCTGTATTTGTGAGGTGGGCCATGTAGACAGCCGTCCGTACAATGGTGCCCACACAGTGAGAAACTGTCAGGTTGCTACCAACCTTGGTGCACAAGTCACCTCACACCTGATTGCATGCAAGTCACCTCACACCTGATTGCATTCTCAGTACATTATTATTGTCATAATTAGTGTGGATGACATCTGCCACAGCAGGGCGAATGAAGCATATCCTGGCATTCAGTTTGTGATAATGCTTCTTGCACCAGTCATTAAATTGGTTGAGAGCCTCTTGGAGAATGCTCACTTCACTTCAGTAGGAGAATTGAAGACAGTGGCCAGCTTGCAAGCATCTGTAAACTTGGACAGCCACAGACCACTACTTTTGTCTTGTACCCCAGGTACGTATATTTCAAACAGCAGAGGCCCCAAGACAGATCCTTGGGGTACACCATTCTGGAAGATTCTACTCCTAGAGGTGGGTTCAACTACTTTGAGTAGGTAGTATCATTGAGCCAGTTAGCTACCCATCTGGTTACATACAGCTTGATGCCTAGCTGTGTAGGTGTATGTATCCAAACCACCTGGGGATTATTGTGAGAGAATTGGGCTAGGTGAAAATGAGCATTGTTCACCAGCTTCCCCTCATCCTTGTGTTTGTTGACCACCTCAGAGAAGTTGGCCAGGTTTAACAGACCTGATCTCTCTTTGACAATACCACACTGTGTGGGCTCAGGCATTTTGATGTTGCTGATGTCCCTGCTCATAATGTCCTTGATACTGCCTTCCATGCCCTTGCAGAGCAGGGTAGTTAAGCTGATGTGCACATGATTGGCAGGGTCAGTGGATTGCTCCACCTTTGTGTATAGGGATGACAGTGGCTGTCCTCTGTGCAGATGGGATGACACTGGTGCTCTGGCTTTTTATGACTACAGTGTGTAATGGAGCTGAGAGCTCATGCCTGAATTCATGTAGGATGCAGCCACGGATGGTATCGGGCCAATGGAGACTTCTGTGTATTGCCTTTGAGAGGGCATTATGGACCTGCTTCCTGGTGATGAGGGAGGGGGACAGGTGCTGTGCATGCACATGTGTACCGATGGGGGGATGGGGAATGATGTTTGCACTTCACCTGTTAGCAGCAGGTTGGCTATATTTATACCGTATGCATATGTGGTGTTACTGACCACCACTACTAAGCAGATTTGGGTGTTGCCTCTGGGATCGCAGATATAAGTGTGGAAGGCCTAGTGATTGGCCTTGGTGAATGTGTCCAATTTGCACTCAGAGATAGCCTTAGGGTAATTCACCTGTGACCTTATTTGCTAGTTCAAACCAAGGTGACATTGCTTCCAGTAAGTCATCTGCTCCATCTTGGCCATGTCCAGCAATTATTTCCACCTATTATGGTATTTGTGTATTGCTCCTGTCCACCACAGATGTTTACCCTACCTTCAGGGAGATGATGCTGTCCTTTCAGGTATTGATAAGTCTATACATCTATGTAGGTGTTCACATAGTATTGTAGTGTCGACTTGGACACTACTGCTAGTTCATAACTGATGGTACAGTGGCTGTAAAGATACTTATACCTGCTCTGAGGAGATTTATAGTCATTTGTGAAAAGTTTATTTTGTTTGACTCTGACGGGGGGGCAGGGGAGATGGTGATCTGAGCATTAATGGCCATGTTGTCAGATCTTATCAAGGAGGATGAAACTGTAGAAGTGCTACAGTGGTTATTCATTTTGGTTAAGACCAGGTGCAGGATATGTCCACCTGTCATAGGAGTGTTGACCGGCTGATCCACTGCATTGCCATTGACAAAGCCAAGGAATCTCTGTGCATTCATGCTCAGGTGGCATAGGTCATGCAAACTATGGTTGAGTAGTTAAAGTCACCCAGGAGCTGGGTAGATGATTGAATCCTGACAGAATCCAGCAAGTCCTGATAGGTTTGGTGGGTGTCCAGAGTCATGGTTGGAGGTCTGTACCTAGCTATGATTTGAGTAGGTGTTTTGTCAACTGTTAACTGCACTCAGGATGTCTCCAAGTCCATCATACTATTTGGCCAGCCTGGAGATGCATATGCATATGATAATGTTTAAAACTCCACCTCCTGTGGCCTTGCAGCCCTCCATTTGGGGTCTAAATGTATGATGGGATGACCAACCTGCCAAGGTTAGTGTGCTCCCCAGAGCTGCAAAGCAGGTGTCAGTGACTGCACAAATGTCGGCATCCTACCAGACAAGGTAAACTTGCATTGACATGGGTTTCATGCTAAGATACCTAGCTACTGTGAGAGTAAGACACCTGCACAAAGACACACATCACTAGTGGGCAAAGGCCAGAAAATTGTGGCACTTTATGAATCTAGCTGATACACACATAGTTGCCAGCAATGACAGTTTCACATTCACAGGTCTACTCTGCAGGATATGACATTTGACATTCAACTGTATGCTATTAGGTTATGACTTCAGTCCTTCATGGGTTGCCAGTGATGTGCCAGACAATACACAACTGTATGAGGCATTGACTACAAATATGAGGCAGACATGTGGTCAGTCTGGAAAACTCTGGACAGTTGACAGGTATGGGCTCAGTATATAACAATACAGTTCAACACACACTTCTGCACCTGCTGTTTACTATGCACAAACACTATATAAGTCTTTTACATTTGTAAGGCAAGCATATGTATCATAGTAGCATTCACAGGTGACATATGAAGATTTACAGCATCCCAGGTAGCTGGCCTAGCAGTGTCACAGTCAATATTGGACAACAGACACTCCAGTAGTAGTCATACATGAGCTGACCTTTGTTGGGGTGACTCAGGGACCAAAGTTCTGATCCATGTCACTGCAGACAGGACAAGCAGGAATGACCATAGGTGCCGGAGAGCAGCATGTGAGTCCAGCAGGTCTTGTTGCAACCTAGTGTTTAACTTCCTATTTCACATTATTGCATCCTTCTTTTGCATTCCATTACAAGCTTAAGTGATTGACATACCTGTAATAGTGCTGAAGAGTTTCTTCAGAATAATGCAAATGTTTAGGTTTGCATAGTTGCAGTCTGTCTTTGTGTAGATGGGTTCAGACCTGTGTTGCAAATGTAGCAGGTTACCTTTTGTAGGTAATGTTCAGGAGCAGGTGATGGCATCTGCACCAACTGGTGTCTCCCACTTGCTACTTGCATCCATAGCAGCTGTGCGGTTTTTCCATTAGCCAATGCCATAGCAACACAGTGTTGTAATTAAGTTGTTCATGTGGGCCTTGTTCCTTTATTTGCCTGTGTGGAGGACTTTATGGAGGTGTAGGGGCTACAGCTTCACATACAGTAGGTGGAAATACCTCTCAGAACAAGACATGTGGAGACAGC
>NC_056730.1:1032614296-1032694296 GCF_019279795.1 Protopterus annectens
CAGTTTGAGAGTGCCAGTAGCACTGGTGAGATCATCTGTGAGATGGTCCCAGGCCTCTGTTTTGTATTGTGATCCATGTTAATGACCCTGCAGCTGTCTCTCGTTATAGTTTTCTACAAGGAGTTTAGCCATGACACTGGAATCCTGAATGCTCCAGCACTGCCCTCAAAAGTGCGCTCCTTCACCAATGCATGACATAGTACCTACACAGATCAACTACAACAGGTTATTGCTATATTCCCATCTGTGGTTTAAATAAGGCCATATTCTCGCACTTTGCTGTCATTCGACCATTTTGAAAATGCTAAGCTCAGCTAAACGTGTGCAAATCTGCTAAGCTGAGTTGAACAGTGCTTAAAGGGGTAAATGCTGAGCACTGCTTACAAGTGCATAAATCCACTTAGCTGAGCTAACTGCTGCTTAGCATTCACATTTAAGCAATGCTTACACTGGCTAAGCATAACTGAGCAGTACATAACGTTGTTCAGTTTTCATTTAAAAAATATCAGGATTGTCGATTAATTCATCATTACTGACATATTGTTAACTGTATATGATTTACTTCATATGAAATACCCCTATGTGCTTTCATTATATTACCTTGGGGTGTGACTATACTGTGTGGGTCACGTGTATGCATGGGTGATTTCACATGTTATATGCACTCACACTTCCATTTTGGACCTGCTACACTCTCCTGGGTAACAAATATCAATTACTACATAATTTAACATAAAAATTAATTTTAGCAATGCTTTCCCATGTGAAAATGAAGTGCCTGTCTTGGTACTCACACTGTGAACACCTGCATGCAAAGTTGGGACTCTAACCACTATGCTATCTCATCATTGAGATTTTAACTATACATTTTTATTTAGCTGCTATGAATTGTTTAAGCAATGTTGAGAAGAGGGTCCTAAGGTGCACACCTGCTCAGCTACATGTAAACATACCTTAGAATGTAAAAAAAAAAATACATTAATAAACCCACCTTATTTACATGTATCTGTATTCCTTGTCAGTCGCAGTAAGGGAAAATATAAGGCGACACATAGGGACAGATTTTAAATGTTATTCTTACAGACTTGTCTCATATTTCTGTTTCATTTCTCAGACTGTGGTTTTCTACCAACATTGGCAAATTACTTAGGGTTTAAGTTAGAACATAATGACAGGCATTTGGGTTTTAGACTTCATACCCTTCAGGAAATCTGTGCTAATGCAAAACCCGTTATTCTATCATCTTTCCAAGTTTGGAAGAGCAATATTTCAAATGTGTTCCTATTTTCTGGCCTTTGTCCCCCCATTATTTATGGCTTTTACAGATATCTTGCTCTAGGAGGTTGAGAGGTATGTGAGGCAAGCAGCTGGGTATTCTGCAGAAACCTGTACAGCTGAGGGGAATTGCCGTATGGCTTTTCCACAATGCAGGGGGTGTGTGACAATACTTGTCTCACCCCCCCCACATTGCTTCCTATTGGGATGGCTGCTTTCAGTGTTCACGGAAACTGAAAGCACTTGCAAAGTGCCGTATGGCATTTTGACAATGCAGGGGGGAGGGGGTGTGACAGAACCTGTCACACACCCTTTGCATTAATTTCTTTATCCCCTATCAATTTCAGTGTCCGTGGACACTGTTTTACTATTTTATTAGATTTTGTGTCCGTGGACACTGAAAAGCTTTTACAAAGTACCTTATGGCACTTTCTGAGTGCAGGGGGCATGCTAGATATTCGTGCATTACTTACAGCCCCTGCACTCAGCAGTGTTTGTGGCTGCTTAGCCTTAGCAGTAGCATGCCTTCATGTATATGCAAGGTGCGCTGTTGTTAATGCTAAGGGTAAATGGACATGGTTCACTCCATGAAGGATAGCACTATTCCTGCATGGAGTTTATTGAATAACGGGAATAGTCTTTTGTCAAAATTATTCATTTATAGTTTTAAAGTAGCATATTTAACATGATTTATTGCAGAATGTTTTGTTAAATTAATTTTTAAAATGCCTGGTTGACTAATTAAATCCTTTGCTAAAGCCTATCATTCCAGGAGATACTTTTTTCAGTAGTGAAAAGGAATGCTTTTAGGAAACATAAATGTTCTTGTTGTGGGGGATACACTTGTGAGTGCCAGGAAACTACATTCTGAAAATTGGAATACAATTTTAAAACTCTTCGTTACACCCCTATATTCAGTTATAATACACAGAAAAAGGCAAGCATTGCACAGGGTGGGCACTGATAACAGGAAAATGAAGAATCCAGCTGTTTGAAGCTATAAAATCTTATTTTTAGATAAATCTCAGAATTTTATGACTAACACATTTCAAATATATCCAGCGTAAGAAATTATAGTAAGTGATAGATCTGAAGAATTCAAGTAATAAAGATTAAGGTGCCCAAATACTGGAATGATTACTGGCAATCTTCTAACTGATGCAATTACCAACTCCTGTCTATTAAACTCCTGTTAACAGCAACTGCAACAAATGCTTGTTATATCATTTGCTTTATTTTTTAAATTATAGTAAGAGGATATTTGTGGAGCAGTGGTAAGGGACTAAGATATATTTAATAGATTTGATCTGATGAATTTCATAAAAGAAGAGAACAGTAGTATAATCTAAGTTACTGAATGACTAACTAATTATATATGTGTGACATAGGTGACTAAAGTAATAAAAGGTAGAGAACTAAATGACTACATGTTAGAACAAAAGGGGAGATATACGTACAAAGTAAAGATTCTTGAGGATGACTATAGAAAGTGTCTTAATTCATAGGATCATAGGATCATAGGAAGTTACTAGGTTAATGGCCCTAGGGCCCTTGCAAGCCTAGCCAAGTTCTACCCTTAATTCCATGATCAGCACCTATTGCCCCTGTCCAAGAAGGGCACAGCTGAAACCCCCTGGGTGAATTTACGCTTACCCATCCAATTGTCAAGATTGCATTTGAAGAGGGCCAATGAGGTGCTCTGTTTGACATGAAGTGGGAGTATGTTCCAAAGGTGGGGTAACCTCTGGGAAACAAATCTGCCCCTCAAGCAGGTTCTATTAATGTTATATACCAGGTTAAGGTATTCAGAGCAAGTAACCTATGTACCATTTGACTTACAGAGATGCAGCATTACCAGTAAAGCAGGGTCAGCAATTGCCTTGCATGTAAGGCAGAGATTGCCTCTTAGTAGTCTGCATAAAACAGAGTAAAGTGACAGTGATTTCAGCTGATCCACATAGGACAGATGCTGAAGAGTTAGTAGAGCACAGCATCTATGGGACTTGATAACATCCAGTCTGCATCCTACATAGGCTCCAACAAGAATTGGCAACACCAGTGGGTACTCTTTTCAATCATAGTCTAAGCACCAGCTTCATCCCAGCTGACTGGAAAACAGCTACCGTTATTCCCTTGCACAAGGATGGTGCTTCCTCTGACCCCAGGAGCTATAGACTATTAACCTGACTAGCCTTATCTGCAAGGCCATGGAGTGAATCATCATAGACCTTATCAACAAAGATATAGGTACTCTCCAAACATTTTACCCTACTCAGTTCTAGATATCTTAAACAAGAACTGGGAGGAATAGAAGAACAGGAGGTTTAGAAAGAGCTAAAGGATACAACAAAGGTTTCCCAGATGGATTGGCTTCTCTGTAGCCTTTAATCAAGCAGAACAATCACAAAATATTTGTATCAGCTCTTAAGCAGTATGTCCCAGTACAGGTGATAAACAAAAATGGATTTATGATTATTTGTCAAAGGATTATTCTTCAACGGACAAATCAACAAAAGTAAGTAATTCAAGCTACTTTCAGTGGACATATTATGAAGGTTTATAGGTTCATAGGTTCATAGGTTGGTACTGGGCTATCTGCCCGAAGGCATATATTAGCCCAGCCAAGTTGTGCGGTATTCACCGCCCCTTTAGTAGTTCCCTAGACCCTTGTACTAGCAGCTAGTACCCTTGGCCCCTATCTAGTAGTGCTGTTGGTGTGCTGTGATATTTGCAGGGGGCAAGTCTCTCTGCACTCCCCATGTAGGTGGAAACCCCTTCACACCACTAACCAACCTATATATACCAACTCCACAGTCATGCAACCATGGAGAAAGTCCAACACCTTCCATTCAGTGAAATTGGTTTTCAGTGATAAAGCAATTGTGCTGCTGTCAGTCGATTAATTAGTGCTGAAAAAATCCACATGTTCCCATAAAAGCATAAAAGGCTGTTAAAATACTGACTTACAAAACATAGAGAGAAACTGATAAAAAGTAAAACAACTTCAAAATTAATAAAGACCAAAGGTGAACCATGAGTAAAACTCCCACAAAAGAGTTTTAATCAGCAAACCACACGTAAAGTAAAAGCTTTCATCTTGCTTCAATGAGCAAGACTTCATCAGACAAGTTAACATTTTCCACCCAACAATTTAAATACCTCTCAAATCACATGATAAATTAATTACATCATTAAACAACATATTAAGGCACTGCATAGCGAAATTATAAAACAGATGCCTTATACACTTCTAAAATTCAAATACAATAAAACAGTATGTTTATGTATGTGTAATAGAATCCTAAAGAATGCTAAAGAAAACCCTATTAAAAAGTTGGCACTAACAGCAAATACATTTGTTCATATAAAAACATTACAACCTTTGCAAACGTCTTAACTTTAATATACAAGTTAGAGAGCATGCATCATTCAAACCAGGTAGGGAATAAGCGTTCAATCTTATTTGCCACAATAATTCCTGTAATTCTAATTTTAAAGAAAATGGTCCTCCCCGGGGGTCCTGTTCCACCTGATCTATAATGTAGAAACTGAAATTATGGTTAGGGTATTTATAAACATGCTTGGCTAATGCATTCTCCAGTTTTAATTTTTTTAATACTGTAAATATGTTCATATACACTTTACTTAAACTTTCGGTCGATTTTACCAACATAGAAACATGGATATGATTTACAAGTAGCTAAATAAACTCCACTTTTGGAGCTATAATTAAATCTTTTATTATGTGAGTACCTTTTTCCTTGAATGTTAAAGGTTGCCCCCATTTCCATGAATCTACAGTAGGAGCAGTTTTCACATTTATACATTCTTGCTGCCCTCATCATTTTATTCTTCCTTCTTTCAAGCAAACTTTTCAAATTTGGACCTCTCTTGTATATAACTCTAGGCCTTGGTTCTGCTATATGACTCAACTCATTATCAGTGACAATTAAATTCCAATTCTTGTTCAAAATTTGTCTTATAACAGCTGCGTCCATACTAAATGGTGTGATAAATGTAAGATTATAGTTAGTTCCCTTCTCAATTTGTACATCATCCCTAACCATCTCACATATTCTATTAGTGTTTTTCTCCTGTGCAAGTATAAGCTTAAAAACGCCATTAGCACTCTTCCACTTTACTTCATTTACCAGTTCCTCTATAAGGTGTAAGGGATACCATCATTTTTTTCCAAAATCTCTTTATTTCAATTTTCTTTTTTTCCAAATAATAACAGCAATACAATTACTCAAAAACACAAATAAACAATACAAATACATATCTAAAGAAAACAGGCAACAATCTTCTTTCGCGAAAATTATACATACATACATACATATATATATATATATATATATATATATATATATATATATATATATATATATATAGGTTCATAGGTTCATACTAGGCTATCTGCCCTAGGGCATTTATAAGCCTAGCCAGAGTGTGTTTGGCTTTCGCCACCCATTTTAAATTAATTTTGCTATGCCCTTTTTTGAGGTTAGTATACTGTGCGTCTATCTAACAGTGACACAGAAGTGATACCCGGGGTAAACCTACGATCCCCCATCCACTCATCAAGATTCCTCTTGAAGAGAGTCAATGAGGGACTCTGCCTAACCTGGACTGGGATTTTATTCCAGAGTGAAGGGAGCCTCTGGGTTATGAATCTGTCCCTCCAGCATGTCCTATTTATTTCAATGCTGAGGTTCAAGTCTCTCGAGCGCGTAGCTCGATGAGATTTGGATTTTCTGAGGTGCAGCATGTCCATTAATTCCAGGTTGGACATGGCTTTATACATCAGGCACAGATCGCCTCTGAGCAGGCGGTATGTCACTGAGTAAAGCTGGAGTTTCTTTAACCGGGCAGCATATGGCATCTGTTTGAGCCCTTTCATCCTCTTGGTGAGGTACTTTTGGGGTCTTTCCAGTTGCTGCAGGTGTCTGGTAAGGTACATCCCAAAATGGGCATTCTACTCAATTATGGGCCTGATGAGGGATGAGTAAAGAGGCACGATGACCTCCCCTGATCTAGATGTGAATCCCTTCATGATTAGGTGGGCTATATAAAATGTTTTTCTAACCACTTTGGCCACGTGGTTGTCAAATGAGAGACTGCTATCAACTTGGGTCCCCAGGTCCCTAATTACTTCTTCTGTACTTAATGGATTACCACTTATATGGTAATTTGTGGGCACATTGTTTTTGCCTAAGGGGATGACTATACACATTTTGGCGTTTAGCTTGAGGCCATGGCTCTGGCACCAGTTGTCTGTTTCTATGAGGCCCTTTTAAAGGATGCTTGTGTCGGCTGGAGAGTCGATTATGGCACCCAGTTTGCAGTCATCTGCGAATTTGGTCAGCCACAGTCCTTCCATGTTGGTCTGTACCTCTGATAAATATATACCGAACAAGAGAGGTCCCAGGACTGAGCCTTGTGGGACACCACTTGTAACTGGTTTGGAGTCTGACATGGCTCCAGCAATTCTAACCATGTGGGTTCTGTCCTTGACCCAGTTTGCAACTCATCTAGTGACATAGGGGTTTATATTTAAGCTGGTGAGCTTATCTATAATGCCCGAGTGGGGTATTGTATCGAAGGCTTTTTCGAGGTCCAGGTAGGCTGTGTGGACCACCTTCCCCTCGTCAATGGCCTTGGTGACTGTTTCAAAGAAATTGACCAGGTTTAAGAGGCAGGATCTGCCCTTAACAAAGCTGAACTGGGTAGGATCCAGTGTCTGTAGGTCCCCAATATCTTTATTTATAAGGTCCATGATGATCCTTTCAATAGCTTTGCAGACCAAGCTAGTCAGGCTTATGGGGCGATAGTTTCCAGGATCCGTTGAGGCACCACCTTTGTGGAGAGGGACCACCATTGCTGTACGCCACTCTTTGTGTACATATCCTGTATTAAGGCTGAGATTGAACAGTAGTTTTATGTTTGGGTTTAGCTCTTCTTGGAGTTCATGTAGGACGCAGCCTGGGACACCGTCTGGTCCAATTGATGCTGTGTTTTTTGCTTTGGAGAGGGCAGCTCTTACCTGAGCATCTGAGATGTCAGGGGGGCAGCACTCTGCTGGGATAGATATTTGCCCTTTTGGTGGGGAGGGGGGGAGAAGTTTGCGCTGAACCTGTCACCTAGGATGTTGGCAATGTCTGTGGGTTCGGTGTATTTTTTGTCATTTTGGACTAATTCTGAGCATATCTGGAAATTCCCACCCAGGTTCCTAACATAACTAAAGAAAGCCTTGTGATTATCCTTAGTGTCCTGTGCAATTTTTCTCTCTAAGCTGGCCTTAGACGATTTTATGAGTGCCCGTAGTTTTTTGCTAATACTGATCAGAGATGCCTTCCCTTTTTGGGATTTTGCTCTATTCATGTAGTAGCTTCCTCCTTCTATTGTATAGTTTGCTTATGGCTGGGGTCCACCAGACAGGACATCTGCCTTTGGAGGATTGGGTCTTGGTTTTATCTGGGATTGCATGATCCATGCATTCCTGAAGGTGTTCATAGAATGCATTTATAAAGGATTCTGCGGTCTGGGCCATATTTTCCACAGGCCCAGGGGCTTTGAAGGATTCCACCTCGGTTTTGAGGAGTGTTAAATTTGCTTTAGAGAAGTTTTTCACTGTGGTTTTCTGGGCATGTGGTGGGGTCGGGATGTGAATATCCAGTGAGATTAGTTTATGGTCTGATCTTACCAGTAAGGGATACACTTCTGGTCTGGAGCATAGAGTCCCCATGTTGGTGATGATCAGGTCCAGTATGTTTTCCCCTCTTGTGGGAGTGGTAACAAGTTGTTCCATAGCATTTGAGTTTATAAATTCTAGGAACCTTTGGGCTAGGGTGTTGGAGCTAGAGTAATGCTCCCAGTCTATGTTTGGGTAGTTGAAGTCGCCCAATATAATGGTGTTTGGAGAGACCTTCATATTTTCCAGTGTTCTGAGGAAGGCTGAGTGGAGTTCCTGGGTTTGGGTGGGTGGTCTGTAGCAGGCTATAAACTGGAAGGCAGTTTTACCCTCTGTTAGTTGCACATAGATAGTCTCTGATGCTTCGTGCTGTGCCACCAACCTGGAAGTGTGGGTATCTTTGACAAATATTGATAGTCCCCCTCCTTTTATGGTCCGGTCCAAGTTTTGGGGCCAAAAAGCATGGTATGAGGTATAACCTGGTAGTGCTGGGGTGCTCTCAGGAACCTTGAACCAGGTTTCTGTTACTGCACAGATATCAATGTTCTCCATGCTAAGGAGAGTTTTGAGTGAATGCATCTTGAGGTTTAGACTTCTGGCGTTGAGTACCATTACTCTTAGTTTCTTATCCCTTGTGATACCTATGGAGGTGGGTTTGTCTTTTGAGCCTTGCCTAAAAAAGGCACTATCAGGGTAGCAAGAGCCTTTGCCAATATCTGAAAGCCCAGGGGTGATAGGTGCAAGCCGTCCCTAGCGAAGCATCGTGACTTGTCGAGCATGTCATCCCAGGCTGATAGACATTGTATCCCCTTTGAATGACACCGATACTTAAGCCAATTGTTGAAATTGATCATCTTGTCTTCATATTGTGTCATCATTCTTGGTGAAGGTAAGATGCTACTCAAGGTCAGGGTCATACCGGCCTGGGCTACATGCTCAGAGAGCTCCTCTTTGTCTCTTTTCATGTAGTCCAGGGAGGTACATCTCAGGTCATTCACACCAGCATGGACAATGACTGAGTCATATTTGTACTTGCCTTGGGGTGACCTGAGTGCTTGTGTTGTGTGGCAGATCCTAGCACCCGACATGCAGCTCACCGTGACCTTCTCCTTGTTCAGCCTGGTGAGGAGGACGTCAGTGTGCCTGACGATAGAGTCTTTACAAGTGTATCAGGTGTGTTGTTTAGCCTTAAGGGCTGTGACTGTTCAGCACACTGGCTTTGTGAGCTATGTGTTGCACGTGCTTTGTTTTGGGGTAGTGGTTGCTTGGGTGTCTGCTTTGGAGGTCTCTGCTGCTTAGGCAGATTTTTATTTAGAGCCTCCGAGTATGATTTTGTGTGTTTATGTGTTTGGTTTGCTGTCATGGTAGGTCTATGTGAGACTGGAATTGTAGTGAGTGTGGTTTCCTTTTCCTCCTGACTGGTTACGCCAGTACTGAGTTGAGAGAGCTTAGCCTCCAGTTTGACTATATGGTTGCATCTCTCACATTGGTTGGAATTTGTTGGGAGGAGGAGAGGGTTGTCTGTGTACATGAGGCAGTTGTAACATTGCCTCAAGATTCCCAGATTCACCAGTTGGACTGGAGAGGAGATTGACAACTGACCTTTGGACATGCTATAATAGTATTAGGAATCCCTTTATAATTGAAAAAAAAGGGCCAATGGGGAACAAGGTACTCATGGAGAGTTTTTGAGGGTGTAGTGCTTTTAATTTTTTAGCGCTGACCTATATAATTGCTTTAGTGAGCAAGTGCCAGGTAACTTAAATGCAATGTGCTACAGGTAACATAAATGCAAAAAGGACAAACAGTAACTTTCATTCAAGTGAAACAAGGAAATAAGTACAGTAAGCAATGCAGATATCACTAGGGATCCACAGAAGTGCTGACAAGCCGCGTTTTAGGTGGAATTAGCGTTTCAGGGAAATAACAAGCAAACAAACAACAAGCATACAAACAAAGCTAGATTCTGCAGGCCTGGATCTAGTCTATGCTACAGCAAACAAGGTGTACCAATTTCAGTAAGAAACAGTTCAAATATGCAGGCACTATAAGCCTTTAACCAGAAATTCCCAGCTCAGAAGGGCTGAGTCCAGCCTCTCCTCCCACAAGAGTGCAGACCACAAACCTTCTTAATGTAAAATAACTGGCCTGAAGCCCAAGTGCTTAAACCAGAACTAATACACTTTCAGAATAACAGACACTGAGCCCTCAATCAGCAGTTCCCAACTTAGAAGGATGTAAGCTACCTGTCCTGCCACCACAGTGCAGGCCACAAACTTTCCTAATGTAAAACAACTGGTCTGAAGCCCAAGTGCTTAATCCAAAAGACTTAGAATGATGGCTACACTTTAATCAAGTTACTACCAAGCAGTAATAAATACAATTGAATACTTTAAAGAATGCCTGGATTAGTGCTCAAGTTATACAACCAAAGCTAGATTCAGCAGGCCTGGATCTAGTCTATGCTACAACAAACAAGGTGTACCAGTTTCAGTAAGAAGCAGTTCAAATATGCAGGCACTATAAGCCGTTAACCAGAAATTCCCAGCTCAGAAGGGCAGAGTTCATCCTCTCCTCCCACAAGAGTGCAGACCATGAACCCTCTTAATGTAAAATAACTGGCCTGAAGCCCAAGTGCTTTAACCAGAATTAATACACTTTTAGTATATCTATATATATATATATATATATATATATATATATATATATATATACACAATATATACACTAGAAGTCACTACATCTTCAAGTAGAGTATGAGAATTCTTATGTTCATTTGGTCTCATAAGGGATAGTGGAATGGGGTAGTCTATATAGAAAGTAAAGATAGAAATTCAACCATTTATTGTATAGTTAGGGAAAATATATAGATACACATATACTAACAGAAGGGAGAAGATATATGAAAAACTGGTTATACTACATTCATTTCTTATTAAAAGGTTAGCTTTTCATGTCAATTTGTGGGCGAATTTTATTTTTCAAGAATTATATCTAGTAAGTAACCCCAATATTTTTGGTAATAGTGTTTGTTTTTTGTTTTTGAATAAACTAATTTGTGAGATGAGATATATTTGATAGCAAGATTGCTAAAATTTTCCTATGTAATCGGTGACATGACATTCCAGTTCTTTGTAATAAAGAATTTAATAAGGGCACACATCGTAATAAAGACATGTTTTAATATTTTTGGAAGTTGATTAATGTTAATGTGCAATATAGCTGTCTCCCATGTAAGGGTTGATTTTTCATATCCCATCTTCTCTAATCTTACTCTCAAGGAACACCATAAGTTGTATATCTTAGTACAGTTCCACATGACATGTAAAATATCAGCTGTTTGATCCAGACAATGGGGACATATAGGCAAAAAGTCAGGATTGAATTTATTTAATTTAGATAAGATATAATATAGATTGTTATTTACCATGATTTGTGTATATAACAGCTTCTTGAAAGGAATGAATTTGATTGTATTTTCAATGGCTAGTGTCTTATTTTCTTCAGTCAGTGATTCATTTTTCGTTTGCCAATAGTTTGAAAATAATAAAGAATTCTGATGTTTTGCACTCATTATAATTTTATAAGTCCTAGAAATTGTTTTCCCTTTAATCACAAGATTTTCAAGCATTAATTTAACTAAATTTATGTTCTGTAAGTCAGTGTGCATTTGTGAGAATTTAGCATTTATAAGATGATGAAGTTAGTTAAGGATGATACTATATTTCTTAGGAAGTTTGAGTTCAAGTCTCATTTGCCCTGTGTTAGAGTCTTTCCATTGGAATATATACCATATTGTGTAGTCTTTTATCAAGGGGTAGTTTGTTAGATTTATGGGTTTATTATTTATTAGTAGATTAGGACTTAAGTGTAATGGTTGTATAAGGGCAAAAGTGTCAGGTAATTGCAATGATTTAAATAGTTTCTATGTTGTAAGAATCATGTTTTTAATTAGTGTGTGTAGATTTTTCGTGTATATGCTAGCCTGGTTTAAATTCAAGAATGGTAGGGATTTGATATTATAGCCAAGGAATTTCAACTGTTCATACCAGATTTTGGTCCACTGGGGTGTCCAAGTATTTATATATGAGTCATAGTTTATTATTTGTATTAGTCTGTAGACAGTAATTATACTACAGTAAAGCTTAAAATCAGGCAACCTCAATCCTCCCTTATCTTTGGCGAGTACAAGTTTTCCATATTTAATTCTGGCAGATTTGGGATACCATAAGAATCTTGATATAGCTTTTTCCATGGTAAGGAAGAAGTTTTGGGGAATATTTGAAAAAGTAGCATTTAATTGAAAGAGTATTCTTGGTAGAAAATTCATCTTGACAACACTAGCTTTTGACAGTAGAGACATATTGATGTTCTTCCATCTATCAATATCGTTTTGATTACTAGTCCAAGTACTTAGTAGGTTATTGTTTATAATATCTTTAAAGTCTGAAGTAAATAGTATTCCTAGATATTTTATCTGATAGTTTATTTTGATCTCACTCATGGGAAAGTACAATTCTTTATGACCTTTAGGATTAAGGGGAAATATGTGTGACTTGTTTAAATTTAAGTTATAGTTTGAAACTACCGAGAACTCATCAATAGCTTTAAGTATTTTTGGGAGGTCAGTAGTGGGGAGTTGGAAGTATATATTTAAGTCATCAGCAAAGGCTGAGTATATAAGATTTGTATTGTGGATTCTGAGAATATGATGAAAGATTTTTTTGTGAAATAAACAGAAGGAGGGGTTCTAAATAAAGATTAAATAGGTATGGCAAAAGAGGACGTCCTTGTATTTTACCATTGGATAAAAGTATAGGGTTAGTTATAAGTTTGTTTACCTGTATAGTGGTAGAAGCTTTCTGATACAGAACCTGGATCATTTTAATGAATTCTTGAGGAAAACCATATAAAGGCAGTATATTAAAGAGAAAGTATAAGTTTACTATATCAAAAGCTTTGGTTGCATCTACTGTAAGGGCATATCTGGGGCATTTATCACTATTAAGTAGTCTTACAATGGTATCTAAGAGGAGGACATTGTCACTTGTTTGTTTGTTTGTCATAAAGCCCATTTGTTGTTGGGAAATAATAGAGGGGAATATATTCTTAAGTCTATTTGCTATAACATAGGCTAATATCTTAAGATCAGTGTTTATGAGGGCTATTGGTCTATAAATTGCTGGATCTGGTGGGTCAGAATGCGGTTTAAGAATCAACACTGTCTTGGAGTTATTTAATTATTTGTCTGTTATACCATATTGTATTATAAAGTTGAAAACTTTTAATAACACTTTGGAGATAGGTTCCATGAATAACTTATAAAAATCAGATGTGTATCCCTCAGGCCCAGGGGATTTACCTAGTTTTAGTTTGTTTATTGCAGCTTTTATCTCTTTTAGTTGTAATTGTGATTTTAAGAGTTCCCTTTGATCTTCTGTAATTTGTGGAAAGTGTATATTATTTATAAAATCCTCAAATCTGTCTGTAGATGGTGATAAGGGTATATTGTATAATTTCTTATAAATATCTTCAAAAGTGTCTACTGTATCTTGGTCTTTATATTTCACCTGTCCTTCATATTTTATTTCTTTGATCCTAGGAGGTCCAGTTTTTATGTTAATTAGTCTAGCTAGGAATTTTGATGGTGTTTGAGCCCATTCTGAATATTGATATATTGACCTTAATTCTAAGAAGGAGATATTTTCTAAATAGTGTTTGTGTAATTGTTTTTGCCAATCAATTATTTTTTCCTCAAGTTCTTTAGAATATTTTTCCTGAAGTTCTAGTTCAGCAGTGTTTATTTGATATTCTAGCTCATTCTTAAGATTGTTATATTTTTTTGAGCCATGCAGATTTTTGAATAATAATACCCCTGATGACTGCCTTGGTAGCCACCCATTATATGTCATATGGAATTTGAGTGGATATAAGATCATTTTGGAGTTGGGCTAGGACATTCTGAATTTCCTGTGTTGTTTCTTGGTTTTGTATAATTTTAGGATTTAACGTCCAGGTATTGAGATAGGAAATATTTTGTTTATGGGCTTGAAAGTTTATTAAAAGTCTAATTTTGGAATGATCTGAAAGAGTTCTAGGTGATACAGCATAATTTAGTTTGTTAGAAAGGAAAGCAAGTGAAATTAGAAAAGCATCTATCCTGGACCAAGTTTTATGAGTGGCTGAAAAGAAAGTGAATCTTGATATTGTTTTATCATATTGAAATTTAACATAAGGGTCAACAAGTTCAAATGTATTTTGTAATTCTTCAAGTGCTGTAGTGGTAGATTGTGACTGTCTGTTTTTTATTATGTGATCTATCCTTATCTAGATTTAGTAAAGCATTCCAGTCCCCACCTACAATAAACAGATGATTTGGGTATTTGGCTAATATATTAAAGATTTCATAAATGAAGAGCTGTTGACTTGAGCAGGGGCTGTATATATTAAGAAAGAGTAATGGTTTGTTCAAAGTATGATATTCAGTAGTAAATAATACCATCTTCCCTTTGAGTCAGCTTCATAGGAAGTAACCTCTTCTTGGAAGGATTTATTTACTATAATGGCTACTCCCCTGGAAAAAGAACTATAATTTACAGCAACTAATGTTTTAACCCATTTTCTTTTCCTTTCCCTAACCCAGAGTTGGTCATCTAAGTGAGTTTCTTGCAAGAAAGTTATATCAGCCTTAGTTTGGTATGTGAGGTGCATGAATACATTTCTTTTCTTTTTATCTACCATCCCTTTAACATTCCAAGAGTCTATGGTTATCATTTTTTATTAATATTGTTGAAGTTTCTCATTAGTTGATACTCAAAAATACAGCTGTAAACTTTGTCTGTTAGTGTATTTATCTTAAGAATAAATGTTGTGACTTCTATACTCCTAAATTCTAAATACGTGCCTAACCACACATTCCTCTGTATTAGTAAATGTGAATAAGTTAAGAAACTAAAAGTAACTATTATTTTTAGCAACAAGGAGTAAATATTTATCAGAGGGATGTAAATAATACCCATACTGTTCCAAATGCGAACAGTCATCAGCTAACAGACTGTGCCCATCCTGCTCCTTTTGTTATTTACGTACTGCATATTCATTTTCAGACTTCTTAAAATATTATGTTATTTGTACCCTTAGATATTATATAGATAGCAAGAGAAAAGTAGCTTTTATAAAATGTTTTGTAGTAACAGCAACATATTATAGTTCTTAACATTTCAAGAGTTATTAAAGAGTTTACAAAACAGCATTTTCAAAAAACAAGTACAATATATGAACATTTAAAGAAGGCAGCACTTTAAAATTCAACAACATTTGCATTATTCTTGCTAACAGCAACTAACTGTGGTTCTTTAAAATGTATTGGAACTTCGTTTAACACTGCACTGGCAAAAGCCATACAAGCACATCATTGTGAACTCATATATTATTAATTAACCAGCGCCATCAACTGGACAAACAGGGAAAAAAGAGAAAAAATGTTTTGTACCTTGCTCATAGACACATTTAAAAGTAACTCAATGGTTATGCCAGTAGAATAATCATTATACATTTTAAGCATTTAAAGAAGGCAGCACTTTAAAATTCAACAACATTTGCATTATTTTTGCTAACAACTAACTGTAGTTGTTTAAAATGTATTGGAAACTTCATTTAACACTGCACTGGCAAAAGCCATACAAGCACATCATTGTGAACGCATATATTATTAATTAACCAGTGCCATCTACTGGACAAACAGGGAAAAAAGAGAAAAATGTTTTTGTACCTTGCTCATAGACACATTTAAAAGTAACTCAATGGTTATGCCAGTAGAATAATGATTATACATTTGAAACATTTAAAGAAGGCAGCACTTTAAAATTTAACAACATTTGCATTATTTTTGCTAACAACAACTAACTGTGGTTCTTTAAAATGTATTGGAAACTTCATTTAACACTGCACTGGCAAAAGCCATACAAGCACATCATTGTGAATTTGCATATTAATAATTAACCAGTGCCATCTACTTGACAAACAGAGAGGAAAAAAAAGAGAAATGTTTTTGTACCTTGCTCATAGACAAATTTAAAAGTAACTCAATGGTTATGCCAGTAGAACAATGATTATACATTTTATATATTTAAAGAAGGCAGCACTTTAAAATTCAACAACATTTGCATTATTTTTGCTAACAACAACTAACTGTTGTTCTTTAAAATGTATTGGAAACTTCATTTAACACTGCACTGGCAAAAGCCATACAGGCACATCATTGTGAACTCATATATTAATAATTAACCAGTGCCATCTACTTGACAAACAGAGCGAAAAAAAAGAGAAATGTTTTTGTACCTTGCTCATAGACACATTTGAAAGCAACTTAATGATTCTGCCAGTAGAATAATGATTATACGTTTTAACTGAAACTACTAATGTCTAGTATTTATACTACTTAAATTATTATATCAAAGGTTATATCCCTTATTTAAATGTAACTGTTTAACATTCTTTTTTTGTAAGCTGTAAATGCACTTTAGAGTAATTTCTCTATGCAGTCAGTGTTAGGTAGCTTTCCAGGTTTTAAATGTAGAAGGCAGTTATTAAAAGACAGTACCTTAAGTATTACAGAGTAGCAAAATGTTTTCTTTACAGGCAGGCAAGCAGAGTTATTTAGAACACATTCCAGATCCATTTGCTTGAAGTTTCCCATAAGAGTAGTATATTCTTCTGTCCTGTATTTCTTTGGAGCTGTAGCACCTGTTTAGCCTTCCAAATGTTGTTTTTGGATCAAAAGATATGAAAAGAGTTGTCTTAGGCAGGATTTACTTTGAAGAGGTGCAGAAAGGTGGATTTTGCCTGGTCAGGTGTTTCCAGTGATATTTTTTCTTCTTTCGAATAAAATGTTAAAGTTGCAGGATATTTCATTTGGAAACGAAACTTATTTTCAATGAGGTAAGTGCAGTATTTACTGAGTTTCTGTCGATTTTGTTTAATTTCTAAAAGAAGATCTTGAGTAATCATAATTTTATGTGCTCTCCATGTAACATTCTTTTTAACTTTATAAGCTGACAGTATCTGTTGAACATGTACTGAATTAAACAGTCTGATGTAGATTTGTCTTGGAAGATCACTTGTTTGTGTATGCTTAATAGCTCTGTGGGCTCTTTCAATCACTATCTCATCCAGGAGATCTTTATTAGTCAGAAGATAGCTTAGTATTTCTTTTATTATTGGAATAAGTTGTGGATTATTAAAGCTCTCTGGAATACCTCTTATGATAAAATTATTTCTCCGGCTTCTAGCTTCCAAGTCTACCATTTTTTGCTGTAATTCTTTAATTATGGTGTCATTGGTTTGTGCTTTTTGTTGCAGTTCATTTATTTTTAGCTCATTGTCCATAACTTTAGCTTCATTTTGTTCTAGCCTAAGCACAATTTGGTCCAGAGTAGAGCCAAATGTAGTTAGTCTATGAGAGAAACCCTGCACTTCTGTTTGTAAAGGTTGTAAAGCAGTTTTCAGATCTTCCAGTGTTAAAGGTTGTTCCTGTTTTAATCTTTGACATATTTTACCAGCTTCTTGTTGTTGCTTGTTAATTTTTTGCCTTTTAGAAGTGGTTTCTTTCTCAGGAGTAGTAATTGCAGACAGTTTGTTTTTTATGATTACAGTTTCCATCCAATCTGGCTGATTCTCCATTAATCTTGTATAGTTAGATTCCTAGTAGTAGTGCAGAATTTTAAATGATAAGTTTTGTTATGAAAGTTGTTTTTCTTCTTACTTTCCTCTTATTAGGCCTGTTGGTCTTGCAGAATCCACACCATGTGGTTAAGGGCTCTGTTTCCAACAAGTAATTATGTTTCCTTCAGAATGAGAGAATTTTTGAAAAATAAAGATGAAACAAGTAAGTACTCGTATTTCTGCTTTAATCCATTGATGTTTGGTATACTTTTCCCAAGCGATGTGCTGGTTTGAAGTCAGATTATAGTATAGGAATGCAGGAGCTGCACTGTCAGTGTGCTTACAGGCTGTCCACCATTTTGGAATCCACCCATAAGGAATACCCTCATTTTAGAAACATGCTACTCAAAGTTTGACATTCTTCAAAAAAGTCGGTGTTCTTTGACACCATACGGGCTGCCCTCACCAGTTGGCCTTTTACGACTGACCTTTTCTGTTGTAGTGGGTGACTACTAGAGTAATGGAGGAAGGAATTTGAGTAAGTGGGTTTTCTATGGATTTTGGCCATATTCATTTTTGGATTTGTCTTTGTACAGTTCCCTGTCAAGATATGGTATAAACGAAGCACTAAAGGAAATAAGGCTGCAGGCACAATATGGAGGATTTATTCAGGCAACACAAAATCATAAACGCTGGAACAACTCCACACTGCGTTTTCGTTCCACAATTGACTTCATCAGACAACCTACCCCTCACAAATCCCCCCTCTTAAATACATCCACCACCTTCAATTAACACAAAATTAACATCAAATTAATTAACTTGAGGTGGACCTAATAAACTATAATTAATATATGATATTTGATATGTGATATTTTGTATAATATGCTTAAGGAAAGAGGGTATCCATCGGAAATGATTAAGAATATTGAGAAGGAAGTAAGGGAAGGTAGATTGGGGAGGTTTGAACCAATTCTGGGCAAGCTCAACAATATTTTGGGAATTCCTAAGAGTACAAATGAAAATTTGGAAAGAGAGAGTAATTTCCTAGTTGATTATTGTGGACAGGCTGTTCAGATTAGAAAGATTTTGGAGGAAGAATGGGCAAAGTTTGGGGAACTATCTGACCTGGATCATCTTTTTTTAGACCCATTGAGATGTACCTATCGAAAAGGTAGAAATATGAAATCAATATTGGAAGGAAACAGAGTAACTCACAGGAACAAAAGAATTAAAGTAGGGACATTTAGATGTGGGAAGTGTTCGCTATGCACACATATATGTACAAATAAGGCGATTTATATAAAAAGTAGGGATATTCTCATTGAGAGTAGGTATTTCTCTAATTGTGACACTATTGGTATTGTTTATATTGCCTTATGTAAGGTATGTGATGCATTTTATGTTGGAAAATCTGAAAGGAAGTTAAAAAATAGGATTTATGAGCATTACTACGAAATAAGAACAAATAATCCCCAAAACGCTTTATTTAGGCATTTAACTAATTGCCCTTTAGCTACGTTTAACATCTTTGTACTTGAAGTAGTTGAGAAAGATATTAGGGGTGGGCAATGGGAGACCTCTATAGAATACAAGGAGTTACTATGGCAACTGCACCTGGGGGCTAATAAACCACCAGGCTTGAATGATGTTATTTCTATAACTCCGGTATTAAAAATGAGGGCAGCTAAATTATAAGAGGTTCTTAATATTGTATACATTTTAGGTATTTTTTAAGGAATTTTTAACAAGTGGTTTCTGGCTTTGTTATTGATTGTATAGTTTAAATGTTTGCATTTGCATTTGTATTATTTATATATATTAAGGGACAGATTATGTGCTTGTTGAAATTGTATGTGTTATGAATTGTAATATGCATTTTAATACTGATATGGTTTTAGGATAGGTTTTGTTTTATCCACTTGATGGCGCCAGTACTGTTTATGTTTTTTCAGTCATTATTGAAATTTGAAAGTAGGCTTTGCATTATCACTATGTTTTTAGCTACTAATTTTTTTCTTATTTGTAGGCTTTATCATGCTAATTAGAGTGCTAGAACTGAAGTTTTCAAACAGATAGTCTATTTTTATCAAAGTTTTATATGATGTTTATCCATTTGTGTGACAAGATGTATGTTTCTTTTAGTTGATCTTAACTTTAATTATAGTTTATTAGGTCCACCTCAAGTTAATTAATTTGATGTTAATTTTGTGTTAATTGAAGGTGGTGGATGTATTTAAGAGGGGGGATTTGTGAGGGGTAGGTTGTCTGATGAAGTCAATTGTGGAACGAAAACGCAGTGTGGAGTTGTTCCAGCATTTATGATTTTGTGTTGCCTGAATAAATCCTTCGTATTGTGCCTGCAGCCTTATTTCCTTTAGTGCTTCGTCTGTGGTGTATTTGTTTTTTTTTGGCACTAATTTCCATATTCTGTTTCAAGATATGGTATAAGTTTGGCATCCAAATTATACATAAATACTAAAAACTGTATGGAACCATTAAGGTATTCTACAAATTTAGAGACATCCTCAATAAGGCCTTCAAAAATTATAAATATATCGTCCAAATAATGAGTGTAGTAAAAGATGTGTTTCCTAAAAGAATTATCATTAAAAACATGATGTTGTTCCCAGTGGGCCATCACAAGGTTAGCATAATTCACCCCACAGGGGAGCCCATTGCCACACCCATCTTTTGCAAGTAATACTCTCCTTCGAACATAAAGTAGTTGTTTTTTAAAACAATATCTAGTAACTCTTGGATTAGTTCTATCTCCCTTGCGGTGTTACCATTCACTTTTATTATAACACTTACCCATTCAACCCCAATATCTAGGGGAATGATGGTATACAGGTTTTTTACATCGATTGTAAGAAATTTTACATTCTCTTTATATTTGAGGTTGTTAATGTTACTTAAAAAAGAACAAGAATCCTTCAAATGTGCCCAACTTTTTCAACATGTTTCTTCAGCACTGTCTATATACTTGGCTATAGGATAAGTGATGGAATTCCTCCCATCTACTACTGAATGTAAAGGTGGATTCTTAAGGTCTTTGTGCACCTTGGGAATTCCAAGTATGACTGGTGTTTGCGGGGCTAGCATAGAAATGTAATTGTATAACTCGAGTAATCCTAGACTCTATAAACAAGTAATTCAAAAACACTTTTATTTTCTGATAGGCTTGATTTAAATCATTGAGGAATGCCTGTGTATAACTGTTAGTGTTCAGCAATTGCAACAAATGAGTCCTATAATCATCCTCTTCAAAAAACACCAAACCACCCCCCTTATCAGGTTTAATAACCCGTACATTCTGAAATTTCAAGGTATTCAATTTCTCCCAATCTTCTCTTTTGAAATTCACTGCACTATTCATAATTCTATGGTTATTATTACCAAAGGCTTCATGAAAATCAAGCTCACAGATATGTTAAAACACTGTTAAAATGGGGAAGGTAGTGGGGTTATATACACTTAACACCCTACAACAATTCTGAACAAAACTTTTATTCTTAAATTACCTAAGTTCAATTTACGTATAATCAATTTCAAATCAATAATAATCCTTGCCAAGTCCACACGTTGATCAGGAACGAATGTAAGGCCTTTCGCTAAAATATCAGTTAAAGCAGTATTTACCACAAACTTAGAATATTTAAATATTTTAAAATCACCTTGACTATTCATAATAATGTCACAAGTACTGTTAATTGTTGCGTCCAGAAACAATTCAGTCATATTCACAGAACTGGAAACCAGTTCAGATGTTACCTTTGTATTCTCTGGTAACTTCTTCTATTGCCCTTGTTGTTGTTGCTCCGATTGTTCCTCGTGTTGTACTGCTGCCGGCCCTCGTTGCTAAAATTGAAAAGGTACTGGAACTGGTATTGAAATTATCCCCTTGGTTATGTAAGGAGTTGTAATTTTGATTGTTCCTTCTATTATTGTTACGCGTCAAACATCCGTTCCAGTGTGCACCTTCATATTCTTCAAAACATATGCCTTGGGAGAGACGTTGGAAGGTGGAAGTGATCAGGGTCCTATTATTCTTAAAAAATAAAAAAAAACACGGCTGTAGTGCACACACACACACACACACACACACACACACACACACACACACACACACACACACACACACATACAAAACTAAGGGTACTTACCTACCTGAATGTCAGTGCCATCTGTTTAAATTGTTCGTCAAAATTATCATGCCTTTCAAATTAACACCCTAGTAGAAGCTGAATGTGCACAGGAGAATGCTATCATTTTTAAAGCTTCATAATGTTTCAAGATCATTTGGTTTAGTTTCTTGAAGAAGTACATTGTCATATTCATAATGACTACAACAGTACAGGACCTTAATCAGAGTACCAAGCTCTTGCAATTGCAGATTATGATCTGGGAATAATTAGATTTAAAATGCTGTGGACTGTCTTTCATATCTCTGGACAATACAAATGCTTAAACACTAACAGATGTGAGAAAAAAAGTATTTACCAGTGATTAATGCATGGCAGCTTTAGATGGCAGTTAAATGTAATACTATAGGCCCAAGCAACTTCTGCAGCTTCAATTGCTAATACTGCAATGAGTAGTCTCAGCCATAGAACTGCAAAACTAGAGTAGTCGTTACATATCTTGATCCCCATACAACCCACTACCTCTTGACCTATTTTCTTGTATTTTAAGTAAAAAGAGAAAACAGCAGTTATTTACCTCCTTTAACACAGTTAACACTAAAATAGCAATGGCTATTAAATGTTAGGTAAGTGATCTCTTAGTATGGCTGCAAAGACATGAAAGGGATATGGTAGAATTTATAATTCTGTAAAAAAATGCAAGAAAAGGATTGTGCTCAAAATTGCTAAGTAGACAAAATGTATTACTTTAAAGATCTGTCTCACAGGGCATTTAGGGTTCTTGTCTCTCTCTACCTTCCAAAGCAGGGTACTTTGGCTTTATGCAACCCTTGATATATATGTCAAACCCTGAGATCACTATACCAAAACAAATCCTTCTCAAAGTAATGCACTTCTTATGCAAAGTGTGTTTTGGTAAATAACTACTGACATGATGCATTTGCAGTAGCTATAAAGTCACTCTACTGTGATTCAACTCAGAAATGTTGAAATATGGAGCACAGGAGGGTTAGAAAGATATAAAGGATGGAGCAAAGGGGTCCTAGATGGATTGGCTTCTCTGTAGCCTTAAATCAAGGAGAACAGTCACAAAATAACCACAACAGCTCTAACCAATATGTCCCAGTACAGAAAATAAATAAAAATGGATTCATGATTATTTGCCAAAGGATTATTCTTCAGTGGAGAAATCAACAACAGCAAATCACTAAAAAACACTTTCAATGAACATGTTTACAAGGTTTATTTTGCAGGGAGGTCAGCCTTTCTGCATCCCCCATGTAGGGGGAAACTCCACACACTTTCTAACTTATATATACCTACTTATCAATCTCAAAACAACAGATAAAGTTCAAAACTTTTCATTTTCTGAAGGTGGCTTTCAGGGATAAAACAATTGTGTTGCTGTATGATGATCAATCAGTGCTCAACAAATCCATGTGTTCTCATAAAAGCAAGGAAGGCCTCTTTAATAGTGACTCTTAAACCATATGCCTTGAGGGTGGGGTTGAAAGGTGGAGGTGACTGAGTTCCTGTCACACATAAAAAGAAATAACAATAAGGCTGTAGGCATGTGTGCATGCATACACACACACACACACACACACACACACACACACACACACACACACACACACACACACACACACACACACACACACACACACGCACACACACAAAACTATAAAGGACAATTACCTAAAGTAATGAATGTCAGAGAGCTATTTGCTAGAATTATGCTTTAATATTATTATGAGTTTCAAATTAAGATTTCTTTGCACCAGGATGAACACAGTAGCGGAAGCTGCTTGTGCACAGGAGAATACTATTACTGATTATTCAGGTTCATTTGGTTTAGTTTCCTGAAGAAGTACACTGTTGGCTACATAATGAATAAGGCAGCACAGGACCTTAATCTGAATATCAAGCCCTTGTACATTACAAATTATGATTGGGAATAATTGAGTGTAAAATGTTGTGGAGTACTTTTCAAAATGCTTGAACAATAAAAATGTGAGAAAAAAAGTATTTGCCAGGGATTAATACATGGCAGTTCTATATCCATCCATCCATCCACAAGCCCTTTTTCCCATTTTTGCACACTGGGTCACTTTGTCACTCCAACAGTGACAATCATCTAGGGCCAATGTTTACACCACCGGGTGGCTAGCTAGTTCGTCTACTCCACACAGACTCTCACATACATGGCCAAGTTAGAGTGTCTTTGGAGGTGTGAGGAAACCAGTGCACCTGGAGAATACGCATGCTAATTCAGGGAGGACATGCAGAGTCCACACAGAAGAAACCCCAGATGAGAACTGAACCAGGGAACCTCCTAGTCTGAGGCAGTAACACTATCTAATCTGGCACTAGTAAGTGTAATACTAAAAGTCCATGCAACTTCAGCAGCTTTTGCAAAACTGGAGTTGGTATTGAATGTCTTGGTTCCCATAAAATCTAATATCCAATGACCCACTGTATTTTAAGTATAAAGAGAAAGCAACACTTTTTACCTCTTTTAACACAGTTAACACTGAAATACCAATGGCTGCTAAGACATGAAAGGGATGCTGTAGAGTTTATAATTCTGTACAAATTGCAAGAAGTGCATAATGTTGACTTGTAGTTAGTAGGTAAAATTCATTCCCTTAAATGACTGTCTCATAGGAGAAGTGTTGCTATAATTCTTGTCTCCCACTAGCATCCAAGACAGGGTACTTTGCCCTTATACAACCTTTGATATATATATATATATATATATATATATATATATATATATATATATATATATGCACACACACACTCACACACACACACACACACACACACACACACACACGTGTGTGTGTGTGTGTGTGTGTGTGTGTGTGTGTGTGTATGTGTGTGTGTGTGTGTGCATAAAACAAACCCTGAGATCACTGTACTGAAAGATCCCTTTCAAGCTAATGCACTTCTTATGCAATTTTTTTGTTAGTAAATATCTATTTATATGATACAGTGACAATAGCAATGTAGTCACGTCACTGTAATTCAACCCAAAAATGAAGAAATATGAGGCTGGGTTGATGTAATAGATAATATGCTTACCTCCAAGATGCAAGATACAGGGTTTTATTCCCACTTTTGAAAGGAGTGTTGCTAGGCTTAAAATAGTCCACAAGGGCAGCTAACCTATTACTTACTTATGAAAAACTGCAGTCATTACCAGTACAGGACTTGATTTTTCTTTTTGTACATTTCCAACAGTTAATTTAAAAAAGCATGCAATACATTATAATGTTGTGAGGTATTGGTCATCGAGTAATTGTTGACAGACACACCGCTTTTTTGAACCCCGCTGGTTTGGGAGATGTAAATTCAAGACTTAGTCATGATCTCCTACCTTACTTCATTTATTTCTTCCTCTCTTCAGATTGCTAGATGGAGGAAAGTAATGTGACTATTTCATAAAATATAACTCTGTTTAAAATTCTATAGACAATCCTCCTTTTGACTCACATATGTATTTATAGGATGTATTATGGCTCTCTTCTGGAATACTGACTAGCTGCACTTGAAATTTAGTCATTTGACTCAGAGCATCATGTAAATGATACACTGTTTTGTCACTGTATATCAATACTGAACCAAGAATTGGGGACATTTAAAATTCACTTGCATTTGCTCTTAGAATGTTGTCTATATTGTTCTTCTGAAGACTGGCAGAGCATATATTTACTTTTCTGGATTGTCTGAATTCTGCTAATTTTGTTTAGTATTTTTTATGTCTTTGCATAAGTCCTCTCACACAGAAGCATGCTAAGCATGCAAACTAAGCAGTTTAACAACAGCCTGATGGGGTAGTTCTAGATTGTTTAATAGCCTTTTAGTTTTACATTATTGTTCTTCAATTGAAGAGTAATAAGTTTATTGGAATAAAGCAGAGTCTTAACTTATATTTCTGCCAAACTATTCTTACAACAACACTTCAAGCTAATACCCTAGAATAGCCAATAGTTCTAAGACAAACTTAGGATATAAAGCCACTGAGAATACTAAATTCTACTGATTCAACTTGTATCAGCTGTTTTCAGGTGGGTGTCTTTCTTTTGTTCAGACAAGTACTGAAACATATGTATGTGTTGGGGGAGTGTAGTCTGTCCAAAACCACCTGTAGAAACATTCCTGTTCTTCAGTTTGTTATTCATATCTAACTCTATTAGAAAATTCATAGCTACTGTGATGACCCTATGCTTTTGGCAGAGCAGACATATGGGGGGGGGGTCAATAAAGCCTGCATGGTCATTTTTGACCATGTGTGTCTGTAGCGGTGAGATGTGCACATGGCCACAAATAGTTTTAGATTCAGTAAACTCCACGTAACAGCATGTACTCACACAAACAGGGAAACTTTTGTGGCATGCAAATTGTACCATAAGTAGCTGAACTGTTTGATAATGAAGCAAATCAACATGGTGAAGCCATTCAATAAGCTGTAAAGCAACCATGTAGACTCTGTGCTCGTGTTGCTTAAGTATTCAAAAGTTTTCCAAATACAGCCAAGGAAAGGAGTCGACACGGAAGCAAGAACAAGTAAAAGTCCATAGATTTGTACAGAACAGACAGTAACATGTAACTGCACACACATTATGACATTATCAGACATGACAGAGGCTAGAAAATTAGATTAACAATAGCAAAAGTTCCTTTTTAAGTGCCATGATATAAATGCAGCTTTGCTACCCCACCTCCAAATGAAGAATGCACTCGTAACTAATATAGACAGCTACAAGTTTAAACCCCATGAAACATTCTGTTCATACTGTCATGTAAGCATATGTAGTATGTGTCTGATGGAATACAGTCAATTTGTATCAAAACCTATAGTCCTCTGTGCAGATTTATACAACAGTAATACCCTCTCTTGAGTGTACATCACTGGGCTCCCTTTAAGTTTCCCTGCCTACATGCTTACCAGGCTATGTAGATTCAGGGCTGTCAGCATGGAGAAAGTGCAAATGAGGTCAAAACTGATTAGAATTTGCTGGATCTCAAAAAATTGTAACCGTATAAGGATGTTCACTTCATGTAGATGCTTTCACAGTGTTCGTGTTGAATGCATGGTGACAGTGAATGATGACTTTGGGGGGGTCAGGTTACACTTACAGAGGTGTACATTTAGGTCTGTGAAGTGTAAAAGTGAATGTAAGGAATGCACAATTCACAAGTTCTGTTTCATCCTCTTTATTGTTTGTTAAAATGTATCATCTCTGTTTTCTTTAAAATTTAAATTTAAAATAAAAATTTATTTTGTAATTTTTGTCATTGTTTATGTGATGCAGAACTTAGTGCAACCAAGGGAAATGGAGGAATGAATGGCAGGTTTCTCGGTGGTTGTCACATAACTATTCCTGTGGCAGCACATGTATGTGTAGAGCTAGAGCATGCAAGGTCTTGGGTTCCATTATAGGGTCTGCAAAGTTTCCTCTAGTTTTTGAGCTGCATGTTTGCATGATATCACAGGAATGGAGAAAAGTAATCACAAGATCACCTGTGTTTACCTTATTTCAGTGTTGGTGCACTCAGTGGCACTTAGGTGTGCATCGCACACTAATGAGCACCGACAGAGTTGATGTATTCAGTAAAGAAGCAGATGTTTTTCATAGCTGCTAATTACTGCATAAGCAGGTGATTTTCAGTATGGTGGAGCTATTCAACAAGATATAAAGCATCCATGTAGTCTTCATTCTGTTTTTTCCTGAATGCTTCAATACCATGGGAGTAGAGACAAGGAAAATCTAGACCTGAAATACAATTGCGTCAACTTCTGCATTTGCATTGTAAGTCCTGAACCTAGAATGTGTTCTTTAATAATAGTATGGCATATTTTTGTATTTCTTAACTTGGTGCAGTAATGAAGTAAACAGTGGTGGGTTTGTACAGAAAGTATCTTAATATGTGACAACAGACACTTATTTTACTTTTATTGGACCATTACTAAGTTTTTTTCTTACTCTTCTCATTTTAATTGCACTTCTTGCATGATGCGCTGCATAGAGTAAACAGTGGAAATGGGCTGTATTTATCTGGTTTGCACGAAGTGAGGCAGACCACCTAGGCAGCAGACATCCAAATATAGAAACCAGATACATTCAAGTAATGCCCTTAGCCATTGTGAAAACCTGGCCTGGAGTACAGACGGTACTGGGTTTTTGTACTGAGTTTGCAACCTTTGTTTTACTGTGACATTGCAGTTTACAACAAATAAGTGCAACTATTTCCTCATTCTTGTGGCAACAGGTGTAAGTGTAGGACTACCATACGCATTGTCCTAGGTTCAACTACACCATATTCCATATAGTATTATTTTTACTGATAGAGCAATCTTTGTAATATTGCATTTTTGATCAAATGTATGACTGCAGGTGCAATGTGTACTATAGTCCTGTAAATATATTCCTGCTGTCTTCACCAGCATGGCTTTTACTTTTGCAAAAAACTCATATACAACTGCCTGTACGTGAATTTGCTTGCCACTGTTGCATTCTGCTTTCTGCTTAGCAGACATTAGCAATAAGGCTCGAGTTTGCATACTGCTTACCTATGCGCGAACAAGTGTACCTTGCATTGGTGTATACTTTGTTAACCATCACGCAAATCCACTGCTCACTACACTATGGAACTGTATATATGATGCTTTCTTATTGGTGTTTATTGTCCATTTCCTTCATATGACATAAAAGTACAAGTGGAAACATTGCAAACTAACGGCACATTCTAAGTATACATCATATATTCGCAATGCATACATGTGTTTCCCCCCCCAAGCAGTAAGACTTTGGGGTTGCAGTATAGCTTCACACACATGTATCACACTACAAAGTGTAATATATAATGTCATGTGCTCCCTCATGGACAGGGCCATTCGGTGGTGCTGATAACCTTCCTCTGCTAAACTCAAACATCCAACTATACTTAATAAAGGTGCTTGTGTTTTTACACAGCTAGGCTTCTATACACTCAAGTGCTGTTAGGCTACTGGCGTTATATGAACCTATGACTCTATGTGCCTATGCAGGCCTCCAAACCTTCTGTCCCCCACATGGACTGCTGATGTCATTTAATATAAGTTCACCTGCAGCCATGTAAAAGTCAGACTTGAGCCATTGATCTTGCATAAAGTACTGAGTTCTGTATTCTGTGTATTTAGATAGGTAAGGGTTCTGTTCTCACTGCAGTCAACTGTGTATGCATGTGTGTGTCTAGCCTGAAGAGTTTGTATCCTGCAGTTACTTCCCCAATACCAAAAACTGACAGTATTTTGATGCATGCAACTGCCAATACATCCACTTCATGCAGGTCTCCCAACTTCTTCTCCAAACATGCACTGCTAATGTCATCCACTATAAGTTGACCTGCAGCCATATAAAAATCAGACTTCTGCTGTGGTGCTTGCATATAGTACTGTGTTCTGTAGCATGTGCTCTTAGAAAGGTAGGAGTTCTGTTCTCACTAGAGTCAACTTTGTATGTCTATGTGCTGTAGAGTAGACATACCATCCTACATTTACTTCTCCAGTGCCATGGCTTATAGGTATTTTAATACGTGCACCTGCCTATATATCCATGTCAGGCAAGTCTCTCACCTTCTTCTCTCCAACATGCACTGCTGATGTAATTCACTATAAGTTGACCTGAAACCATATAAAAGTAACACTTGTGCTGTGCTGCTTGCATAGAGTACTGTGTTCTGTAATCTGTCCACTTAAATAGGTAGGTGTTCTGTTATTGCTACAGTCAACTTGGTGGGGGGGGTGTCTCTACTCCGCAGAGTAGATGTGCTATCCTACAGTTACTTTGACAATGGCATGGCTTGCCAATGTTTTGATACTTGCACCAGCTTACACATCCATTTCATGCAGCCCTCACAACCTCTTGTCTCCCACAAGACCTGCTGCTGTCATCCACTATAGGTTGACCTGTAACCATGTAAAAGTCAGACTTGTGCTGCAACACATGCTTAAAGTACTGAGTTCTTTAGTCTGTGTACTAAGATAGATAAGGGTCTGTTTTCACTTCAGCCAGTTGTGTGTGTATGTGTGTGTGTGTCCTGCAATTACTGCCTCAATCCTGTACACTGACAGTATTTTGATATGTGTATATGTTGTGTGTGTGTGTGTGTGTGTGTGTGTGTGTGTGTGTGTGTGTGTGTGTGTGTGTGTGTGTGTGTGTGTGTGTGTGTATATCCTGCAGTTATCACCTTAATCCATACATTGACAATATATTGATGTGTGTGTGTGTGTGTGTGTGTGTGTGTGTGTGTGTGTGCGTGTGTGTGTATGTGTGCAGTTACTGCCTCAATCCCCTACATTGACAGTATTTTGATACTTGCAGCTGCCTACACATCTATTTCAGGCAGGTCTCACAATGTCTTGTCTTTAACATGCACTGCTTATGTCATCCAGTATAAGTTGATCTGCAGCTATATAAAATTCAGACTTGTGCCGTGGCACTTGAGTAAAGTACTGTGTTCTATAGTGTCTATACTTAGATAGGTAGGGCATCTGTTCTCACTGTAGTCAACTGAGTGCATGTGTATCTCTACTCAGCAGAGTAGACTTGCTATCCTACAGTTACTTCTCCAGTGACATGGTTTGCCAGTAATTTGATACTTGCACAAGCCTACACATCCATTTCATGCAGCCCTTCATAACTCTTGTCTCCCACATGGCCTGCTGATGTCATCCAATATAAGCCGACCTGCAACCATGTAAAAGTCAGACTTTTGCCATGGCACTTGAGTAAAATGTGTTTTGTAGCCTCTATACTTAGATAGGTATGGGTTCTATTCTCACTGCAATCAACTGGTTGTTTGTATGAGCTGTTACTTGACATTACAGATAGCCTTTTGCACCACCATGTGGGACACTCTTGTCATCATATGCCCAACAGACAATGCTGATGTCATCAGCTGTTTCAGATTATTGCATATGCAGTCAACCCACCAGGGCATGATCAGACGCTGGTCTGGAGCCCAGGCAGACGACACCTGTGGTTCATAGGTTCATATCAGGTTATTATGCTATTGGGCCTATGGCCTTTATACGCCTGGCCATGTTATACCTTTGATCCCTTATTGACCAAGTTGTATTCTCTTTATTTGAAGTGCTAGTCTATGATCAGCACCAACTGCCCTTATACAAGAGGGACATAGGTGATATCCCCAACATACATTTATGGTCTCCCATCCAGTTGCCTAAGTTATGCTTAAATAGGGTCATTGAGGGGCTCTGTTTCATGTGAATTGGGAGTATTTTCCAGAGGAGTGGCAATCTCTGGGAGATGTATGTGTCTCTCCAGCATTTTCTGTTAATGTCACAGGCTAGGTTAAGATCCCTAGAGTGAGTGAATCTTATCCCATGTGACTTGCAGATGTGCAGCAATTCCATTAGGGCAGGGTCGGATACTCCTCTGTAGGCCAGACACAAGTTACCTCTCAACAGCCTATAAGATATAAAGTACAGTGACAGGGTCTTCAGTTTGTCCATGTAGGTTATGTGTTGAAGGCCCTGAATTTTCTTGGTGAGAAACCACTGACATCTCTCCAGCTGCTGCAGGTATCTGGACAAAGCCATAAATAATGGGGGGAGACAAAGGGACACTTTTTAAATATTGCTCTTACAAACTTAGAAAGTTGATAGAATAACAGGTTTTGCATTAGCATGAATTTTGTGAAGGGTATGAAGTTTGAAACTTAAATGTCTGCCATTATTTTCTGACTTCAATCCTCAATAATTTACCAATATGAAGCAAAAATCAGAGCATTCTGTGAAAATCTGTACAGTTAAGATGTATGATGATTGTACTTTACTAGTGGTCTATTGAGGGATGAGTACAGGGGAGTTATAACATCTTTAGCTCTGGATGCAATGCCCTTACTTATAAGATGTGCAAAATAGAAGGACTTATTTGCCACTGTGGGCACATGGCAATCAAAGTTAAGGTTGCTGTCAACCGGTGTTCCCAAATCTCTTAACACAGGGTGTGAGCTAAGGTAGGCTAGTGATGTAGCTATGCACCCTGTGCATCAGACACAAAGATTTCTATCCCTAAGTGCAAAACAGAGAAAACAGGGATATGGCACAGTTATTATTAGTTGTGCGGGGGGAGGGGCAGGAGGCCAAGGCTGACACAAAAGGTTGGTGACTGTGTGTGAGTAAGAAAGGGAAGCATTCAGGCTGAACCATGTAACAGTTGTGTGTGTGTCAGTAAGGGTCATCCATGTGAAAGTGGTGTGTGAGAGGCTGCATGAACACAGCCAAGCTCAGTGCTAGCTCTAGATCCTGTTATGTCAGACAGGTGTGAGCCATGCATGGTAGAGTTGGCAGTTCATCATTATCACCCCAACCATGAGAACTGCCAGGAGTTGCACTGGCACCTTGACGCCCAAGGCCAGATACAGTGCTGCTACCTGAACGTGACTGATGTCTGTTGGACATGCTCCCTTCAACGGAATGCCCAGGACCACATCCCCATGGCATGCCATGTCTGCGTGTGGACAACACACTCACCGATGGACCAGTGGAAGTACTTCCACTATGGGAGCATGATCAGACATGGCCATGTTGGCTATCAACAGATGTTGTGGCTGACCTTTGCCCATGAGGACGCTTTTCCCCTCCCAGCAAACATTCCTTCACAGACACTTCTTGTTCCATTACCAACACCACTTGGTACATCTCAGACACCTCCTTTTCCAACATATCATTCATCTGAACCAGTGAATTGGCAACAAGGTGGAGGCAGTTACACATGTCAGCCTGTGCCACATCTACAACCCTGACCATTTGTCCTGAGTGCCATTCTGAATATCCCTGTGCCTACATAAATGCCCTAAACATACACTGAGTGACACGGGAAGAGACACCTGCACCAGGTGAAGGAGGAACAGCAGGCCTCCTCCAAAGACCCATATAAATCCTCCTGCATGGCACCTCACCAACACTTTGGCAATAGCCATACTCAACAGACACTGAAGCTGTAGTAGCCACACTTCCCTGATCGATGTCCTCACTCTCCACCTGTCAAATATCTGTGGACTTAGCTGACTGGGTAGGTGTAGGCCTACTGGCTATGTCCAGGGTAAATGAAGGGGATGGCTGTATGTTAACCTATGTGTCAAATACAACCTCTGCACCCCAATGGTGCTTCAGTTTTGCCACCACCATCATCATCAGTGTCTGATGAAGCACTAACATTAGGTGACACAGGGCCCACACTCCCATGATTATGATCACCTGTGATAAAAAGGAAGGTACACAGGCATACATTAATACCTCACTATTATGGTACAATATATGCTAAACAACTAACACAGCTGCCACTATTACAGACAGTACAGCAATACACACAACAGGCCTAAAATGGCACATTATGATATTTCTTTAAATTGATCTGCAGTACTGACATAAATTTATTTGGCTTACAATCTGTAGAAGGCATCAGTTGCTGGATTCCTGATAGTCCTGGAATAAGTTAAGCAAAAGATAAGGGCAACATCATTACATTTAACAGTAAGACAGGTGGTAACACATGTTCTCATCTATATCTGCATTAACTGTACATTCAACAAGATTGTGGCTGGGAACTCCAAACTGAGCTTATCACTGTACCAATCTTTAATCGCTGCCCCACCCCAAAAAAATAGAGATGTTACAAAGAAGTAACTTTTATTTTACTTATTTTACTATACAACAGTATTCAACTGGTCATATAACAAAGCCTACCTGGAAGCTCCTCCTTTGGCTCAGAAGGAGTAGCACCCACATCAGTGCCATGCTGTGGTCCACTCTGCTGTGAGCTTTCATGTTACATATTCACCAGGAACTCTTCATCAGGGGTAAGAGGTGGTTCTGTAGCAGGCCAACCCCCCAGTTACCCTTTGCTCTTGTGTAACAGCAGCTGTTCGCCTCTGATCAGAGATAATCTTGTCAGTGGCCCTGTGTTGCAGCTGTTCATATGTCTGGTTGTGGCTACCCACAGAACTGATGCTGGCAACCCTCTACTGCCATACATGTACCCTTTCTTGCATATTAGGCTGGCCCCTTCCCAGCAGAAATGCCCCGTGTTGATGGACAGTGTCAACAATGGTATTGCTCTCTACTTTACTGAAGGGGGGGGGGGTCTGTGCCTCACTGACATTGTTTGTGTCCTAAAAGACAACAGAATGCTAATACACATAAGTATCACATAGCTTTTGTTTCTTGTTGTCTTTTATTTGTCTCTGTTTTTATCTGTGCATTTACCTTAGGTTTTACATTTTTGTAACCATTTGAGTACTTCACTCTACTTTTTTAATATTGTTCATATAACTGGCATTTTTCCTAACCTTTACTGTGTACTTCTGTGGAGCTTTTCTCCCCAGGCCTCTGCTGAAAAAGGGCTTTAACTCAGTCAGACTATCCCGGTCAACAAAGTAACTGTTTTCAGATAAAACAGTAAAGGTAGACAGTCAGTAGCATACTTCTCAACCTCTTTGCACCAAAAGTCTGGACAAAGCCAAAAATATTGGTGAGATAAAGCCCCAAAAATAGGGACAAGTTTTAAATATTGGTCTTATAAACTTAGAGAGTTGCTAGACTAAAAGGTGTTGTATTACCATCATTTTCTGGAGGATATGAAGTCTGAAACTCAAATACCTGCCATTATTTAGTGAATTCAATCCTCATTGATTTATCACAAAAGTCCAGACAATCACAAATCTTATGAGGAGCAGACCAAAAATATGATGCAAATATCTGGGCATTCTGCGAAAACCTGTACACTTGAGAAGCACAGTCAGTATTACCCACTGAAAAACATAAAACAGCCTATAGATGTGACAAACTAACACTAGGCAGGATGCAAAACAAGGAAAGTAGCAAAAGCAACATATTCTTGGATGTGCTATAGCAGTAACTCAACTGTGCTCCCCTCCAAAAGAAAAGTCCATTCTAGTTTGTGACATAACAGTAACTTTTCTCCCCCCCACACCCACAAAAGAACAGGAACGTGAACCACTTTGCTAATAAAACATCTTTGAAATGCTGAAGACTTTCAAAGAACCTATATCTGAAACATTTGCATGTATGTATCACGCAGCGTTTTATTTTCATGTATTGTCAACCATGTGTAGATCTGAAATGGCTTGACAAACATGGCCATGCCATCAGTATGCTTATAACAAAATGTATACAAATAAAAATGTAAAAGATTTTTCTTCACATTATTCATTAATGTATTCCAGCATATGCATTATGTAGATAACAAAACGGGATCATACCTCCTGGAGTTCAAAACTCCTCTGTGAAGATACCTTGGGGAAATTTGCTTTAGTGAAGTCCTGCAAACATGCAGCAAGTGTCCTCACCATTACATTGTCTAGCTACATGTTTGACTTTTTATAATGGAGTAGATTATTAATGGCTTGCATCTGTCATAGCCTGTGTTACAGAAATGCTAACTACAGCATAAGAGGATAAATTGCATGCTAATCAACCAATCTGGTGGAGTTATTCAACAAGTCAAAAAGCAACCATGTAGACCCCATGCTTTTTTTCCTGTGGATTTCAAAAGTAGCGAAGTACATACACAGGATGTCTACATAGACATAATGTTAGGAGCTGCTGCTGCATAAACTCCATTTGTATGTGCTACAGGCTACAGGCTGCAGCCAATGCTGCTGTGGCTGCCAATAGGCCTAGACTGAGAGGGAGAAGAGTTTTAAGACCACATTTAACTTATCACAATATGCACAACATGGATATTGTAGAGTAGGACATAATACAGGAACTCTGTGAACTCTGCCAGCCTCAACTCAGAGCACAAGCCTTTACCTCCCAATGTATTGTTTGTGTGCTGCTTGCCATCATATTCAGCCCTGAACTAACACTGTGGGAACTGCTGCATTTACAAGGTAAGTCCTGAACATGTATTGTACTGTATAATAATATTATGATATGTCCTTGTATTTCATCACTTGGTAGAGTAAGAAAATAAAAGGTGGGAGATTTGTACACAAATTAATGTAACATGTGACAGCAAATTGTTATTTGACTTGTATGTGTCCATTAGCAAGTAGTAGGCCTCAGGCATCAATGATTCAGACATTCATACCTCTCCAAAGTAATGATGATCACCACATGCCCTCAGTTTAGCACCATACATTTGTAAAGTAAATCATAACAGAGAGAAGTTAGAAAGTAATGAGACACATTGCAGTTTCCAATTTCACAACCCTCACAAGATCAAACAGGCAGGATTCAAAACAAGTACAGTAACCAGAGCAACATGTCCCTGTTTGAGGCATAACAGTAGCTCAGCCTGAGTCCATCCCCCTCAAAAGAACAGTGTACCTTTGCATGTGCCATAACAAGACCTCTCCTTTGCCCCACTGTCTACGCTTGTTTGTGTCATCTAACTTGCCCTTCATTTGATGGCAACTGCATATCATAATGTTCTCAGTTAATATCCTCACACATGTTAAGGTAAATGATATAAACTGGCTTGTACACTGCATGTCTCTGAGTACTGGTCAGACTGATGAATGATGAATAAACACATAAAGGTAAGACAGAGCTGTATATTTGCAAGGAATAATCATAGCAGGTTGTGTGATCACTAAGTGCACTACTTCCAAATATATTAAATATAATAAATTTACAAATAACAAGTTATGGCTTGATATCAATGTACATCCAGTTGTCCTTGGTTGTGTGAGGAATTACTTCATTTTGTTGCTGTAAAGCTGTTTGTGTGGCAAAATGGATAAGTCAACCATCCTGTTTTCTGGAGGTTCATTGGAGTGAGAGTTGGGATCCAGACCTATGTAGACATATCTCATGTGTACTAACATTTTCTACTGTGTATGTCATAGACTGATTTTCCTCATTTCAACTCTTTCTCATTTATTTAAATTTTTATTTTTTTGGGCCACTGTTTGTGCAATGCTCTCCTCAGCACAAATGGTTTTGGCTATGCTCATACCATTTGCACGTAGAGTGGCAGTGCACAAACTGGGCAAATGGATCATCCAGTAGCAGGAAGGGCCCTGACAGTCACAAACATAAACATTCAATTAATACTATTGGCCATTATGCAAACACATTGCCTGGCAGTGCACACCTTCACCATGTTTGCATGATGGTAAGTGATGTGCAACACTTTCAAATGTTGCAAAACCAAAAAGTGCACACTCTCAGTAAGTGACATACCTGAAATTGGTGGGAAAACATCATTCTACATTGGTCTTGATCTGTGATAGGCATGACAGGTGTTTGTGGAGAGGTGTTGAGATTCCATTCTCAATGATGGGGTGTTCAGGAGTCCAAAGTGTTTTTTGGGCTCCTGGTGAATGAGCATGAGCCCAGTCTTTTGCAGAGGGACTTTGGTGGCTCAGATTACAAGTCAGAGTCATGGAAAAGTCTTGCCTGGGCTCTGACCAGTGTTATCAGTATTGCCTGCACTGGTGAACAATGTAGGAATCACTATAGACACCTCTGGATGAAGAACAGACATAACTTCAATCATTACATCAAGTAATGTAGGACTGGGGACATCCCACAGATGTGTAAGTATCACTTACAGAGACTACTTGTAAGAGATAAAAGCTGGATATAGTCAAGAGTGGTATTCATAATGGTATTCTGTTCTGTTTTTTTCCACAGCTGTCACAGACTGAGGACTAAATGAGTGAATCCATCCCACTAGATTAGGACAGATGCGAGAAGCATGTGGTACATATGCTTTTAAACAGTACTGCTTTTTAGCCTTTACTGGTTTATTATACAGTCGTATCAAACTGAGCATTCATCTCTCAACTGTAACAAGAAAGTATGCATGCATTAGTCTGGAGGCCAAAACAACAGTTCAGTATTAGAGAGTAGTCAGAGGTTGTCGGTACAAAAACACACTTCAGAAATATATGATACTGTTAAGTTGTCATTGATATTGCAATGTAACATTGTAAACTGTAATCAGTATAATTGGAGCATGCATATGTGCAATATATGTTGTGATGTGGCCTGTTTACCCCAGAGCAGTAACTAAGGAGCCTCAATCCTCACCAATGTCTCTGGTAAGGGAATGTCACTAAAAGCAGGGATAGAAATATGCAATTTCCCCTAAGAGTACTCTGGGAACAGGCTCCATACTGGGACTGGACTATATACTTCACTCCAGGTCTCCAATCTCCATTTCAACCACTGCAGAACACTGTGTTCCAGTTCTAGGTATCTGACACACTTACTCTTAAATGTCTGATATTCACACATACACACACATTTGGATTTGGGAAAGATTGGCACATATTTATCTGCTATGTTCCTTTGTCCAAATTACAAGGTAACAGCTGCCACCAGTCATAAAGCAGAATACCCTTCAAAAGGGGTGTTCAATTACATTGGGTAAAATAGTTGTTGATACAAATGGTAGCATGTAACCCAAGCAGTAAGGCTTTTTGGAGTTGCCTTTGTGTTATCACAATAAGCATATACACTCTCAAGTTATTAAAAGTATTCACTAAACGACCAGCCACAATGAAAGATGGTACAATATTTAATAGTAAATAAAAGGATTTAAAACATTTAAATACTCAATAACTGATTGCAATAAACAGAGTTTTATACACAGGAGATATGAAAACAACACTATAGGACAGATTTCACACTGATTTTAGAAAACCTCTAGCTAACTAGCTGTAGTTCCCTGACTATCTGAATATTAACTGTCCCTCTCCAGTCTTAATAACTCAGCAAGTCAAGATTATACTCTTACTTCTGCAAGGCAAGATGAGGAATTATGTCTACACTCCAGGCTGTTGTCTGTCCTCAGTGACTGGAACAACTACTCTGGAGAACAACTGAATAACTCTGGAAACAACTGAACTAAATATAACTACTACATTAAATGACACAGAACCTGCTTTTATAGCATATTTTTAAAAGTAGCAGGACGTTGCTATGAGAATTCTATTCTCTCATATCATACTTTGAAAAGTAAACAAACAGCTGCCGTGAAAATCCTATTCTCTCACCTCTGGCACACAATGACATCACATCTAGGTCAGCTGACTCTGGAATAACATACATTTGGTCAGCTAGAAGAACAATGCCTGACAGTCAAACATCCAGCACAATTAAGAATGACAATTAAAAGACATAAACCTATTTACAGAATGATAGCTAATCATGATGGCATATGTTACACAGGGTAATTTACAATTATTTACAAAACTTCAGCCAGTCATGCTAGCACAGATAACAACCCCTTTGAGGACCCAGGATAGATTTTCAAGTGACTCTGGAAAATCATTGCTTGAGAAAAATGAGGCTGTTTGAGAACACATTAACCTATACCATGTCTTGAGAATCCATCTGCATTGACATTGCCAAAATTTGCACTCGCTAATACAAGGGGTCCTCCCAAATATTCTTTAAACATTTGGAATGTCTGCTCACAGTCTGTGGTCTACACTACCTTATCTATCTTATTTTTCCTTGTTAGGTCAGTAAGGGGAGCAGCTATTGTACTACAACTGTGAACAAACTTTCTATAGTACCCTGCTCTCTCCAAGAATGTCCTCATCTGCTATTTGGTAACAAGGGCAGGCCACACTTCAATAGCTTCCACTTTGGTGTGTTCTGGCCTAATCTTACCAGTCCCCATTCTATGTCCTAGGTAGGAGACATCTACCATGTCCACCTGACACTTACTAGGCTTAATGATCAACCCTGCCCTTTACAGTCACCAAGAACCTCCATGACATGCTGAGGCTTCATTATGTTAACCTAGCACAATTTGTCCCCCTGCCTCCTGTCTAACAGTTTTACCACGCAAATGACATAATTGACCTTCCTTAACACTTTAAAGGTTCCTCCCAAACTGCCTGCAGCTTATGGTGGCTAACAAGAATAAGTACCATCACCTGCTGCCACACAGCATATTCTCGGGCTCGATCCTTCCTGTCATACCAAACATTTTTCTGCTGTTGGACTACTGACAGGTTCTCTTGGGCCAAGCCCATGAGCTCCCTAAGCCTTGTCCTGAGGTTTGGGACATATGCCATAACAGACTCCTTGTGGGATTCACACTCACCCTCCCACTCATAATGAATCAGATCTAAAGGCCCCTTCACCCTATGCCCATACAGCAACTCAAATGGTGAAAGACTTGTGGATTTCTGGGGTATCTCTCTGTATGCAAACAATAGATGGAGCACATATTTATATGTTATAAAGACATGGATCTGGAGCATTTCTCCCTGGGCCTCTTCTGAAAATTGGCTTTGTTCCAAGTAGGATTTTCACGGTTAACAAATGTTAAATGTTAAATAAATAAATAAATATTTGTCCCACATTCTCCTAAACTGGTCTGCAGATGCCTGTGGCATGGTATTTAGTGTAGAGTTTAACCTCTTCACAAGACCACCAGTCTGGGGATGGTAGGGGGTGATCCCAAGGTGCCTCACCCCACAATGCGTCCACAGACAAGCCAACAGGTCTGACATAAAATTGGCACCTCTGTCATCAGCACCTCTCTTAGGAATCCTACCCTCCCAAAAATCTCCAACGTCTGCCACCCTCTCTGCCTCAATGGAGGACAGAACCACTGCCTCAGGGTATCTGGTAGAAAAATGTATTACCACCAGGATATACTTCTTCCTTAGGGAACTTGAGGTACTCAGAGGCCCCAAAATATTCATAGCTACACTCTGAAATGGCTCCTCAATCACAGGCAAATGCATCAACAGAGCTCTGACCTTGTCTCCTGCCTTGCCTACTTTTTGGTACTGCTTACAGGTTCTGCTGTACCCTATTACATCCTTTGCAAACCCAGGCCAATAAAAGTTCTGCATAATGTGTGTCTTGGTACGCTTTATCCCCATATCACCTAACAAAGGAATGTGACCCTTACCCCAGGGCAGTTACTAAGGAGCCTCAATCCTCACCACTTTCTCTGGTAAGGGAGTGTCTCTAAAAGCAGGGGTAGAAATACACAATTTCCCCTAAGAGTACATTGGGAACAGGCTCCAGAGCTGGGACTAGAGTATATGCTTCACTCCAGGTCACCAAATGAGTCTGCATATCAACCACTGCAGAGCACTGTATCCCAGTTCTAGGTATCTGACACAATCACTCTTAAATGTCTGATATTCACACTTATACACACACTTGGGAAAGACTGGCACGGATTTACCTGCTGTGTTCCTTTGTCCAAATTAGAAGGTAGCAGCTGCCACCAGTCAGATAACATAATACCTTTCAAAGGGGTGTTCAATTATATTGGGTAAAATAGTTATTGATACAAATGGTAGCATGTAACCCAAGCAGTAATGTTTTTCGGAGTGGCCCTGGTGTGATCACAAAAAGCCTAAACACTCTCAAGTTATTACAAATATTTACTAAATAACTAGCCACAACGAGAGGTAGTAAAACATTTAATAATAAATAAAATGATTTAAAACACATACACACTGAATAACTGATGCCAATAAACAACATAGTTTCATACACTGGAAATATGAAAACAAAACTGTAAGATAGATGTCACACAGATTTTAGAAAACCTCTAACTACCTAGCTGTAGTTCCCTCAGTATTTAAAGATTAACTGTCCCTATCTGGTTTAAATAACTCAGCAAGCCAATATTATACTCTTACTTCTGCAAGGCAAAATGAGGAATTATGCCCACACTCCAGGCTGTTGTCTGTCCTCACTGACTGGAGCAACTAATCTGGAAAACAACTGAATAACTCCAAAAACAACTAAACTACTACACAACTACTAAATTAACTGACACCAAACCTGCTTTCATAGCAGATTTTTAAAAGTAACAGGAAACTGATATGAGAATTCTACTCTCTTATATCATATTTTGAAAAGTAAACAAACAGCTGCTTTAAAGATTCTATTCTCTCAGCTCTGGGACACAATGACATCACATCTAGGTCAGCTGACTCAGGCATGACATACAGTCAGAATTCTCTTAAAAACAGGTATATTTGGTCAGCCAGAAGAAAATTGCCTGGCATTCAAACATCCTGCACAAATCAGAGTGAAAATCAAAAGACATAAACCTATTTACAAAATTATAGCTACTCATGCTGGCATATGTTACACAGGGCAATTTACAATTATTTACAAAACTTCAGCCAGTCATACTAGCACAGATAACAATATCTAGTATCCTCTCATTTGCACACACCAAGGATTGCTAGCTGCAATCTGTAGTATAGTCTTCTTTTGTTATGAGCTGGGTAGTCATAAAATTAAAACATGTATTTGTTAGGAATTGGTAATCTTAAAACAAAGGTAACATTATAGAGTCAAATAATTGTATCAATGCATTGTATGACTTATATGGAGTTGCTAATGTTCTCCCTTGTTTTTCTCTCACTCCAGCCCTTATCTTCTCTCTATTTTTGATTTTTTTTCCCACAGCACAGTGGGGTAGGCCTGCCCCACAGAATCCACCTGCCCCTACTCCACTGGCTGCAGTTCCAAGGGCCAGCATGTCTGTGACACAACCTGGTAGCACCCCCTCTGCTGTCTCTGCCCTACCTGGCCCCTCAGATAGCTCTGCATCACAGGATAGGCCAGTGATTCCCTCTGGCAGCAGTGGCAGAGATGGTGATTTTATCAGCCGTGATGAACTGCCAGGGTTGGTGTATAGGATTATGCACCACACAGTTGGTGCAAGCCTACACCAAATGGAGGCACTGTTCTACATTATTGAATTGAATAACACCTAACTTACTCTTAGGGCCAGATGGTTCTGGTTCTGAATACAGCTGTAGCTAATACATTGAACTACTTTTGTATTACTGTTACTTAATGATGTTGAGTGATGTGCACCATCTCATACCATTGTGCACTAATGCTTCATAAAACTAAATCGGTATCACACAATAATGCTTTATAAAACAGTTGTGGGGCTTATACAATCATGCTTCATACACAATTAATGGTGAAGATACAACATAAGTGATATGGGAGCAAGCATGTGGGAGTACAAAGGGAGACCCTTGCTAAACTGTATCAGTTACTATTGATTTAGTAAAATACATCTGCTATGTAACTGACTCTGTGGTAGGATGTGTTAATGCATTGATGTTGGAGGCAGCTGCTACTGGGTTCAAATATGGGTGTAAGTAGTAATTTTACAGGTGAGTATGATACTTTTAAATACATTTACTTGTTTTGCTGCTGTTCACTGTTGTTTCCTGTTGGTGCACAATGCACACTGTAACTCAGCAATTCTTTAAAGAAAAGAAATGGGAAAGACAGGAAAGTGGTGAAAATGGGAACAAGCAGGGAGAAAAACAAAGTGAAAGAAGAGCAGGGATGTGCAGGAGGAATGTAAGAAAGTACCACAGCTATCCATTTGTTCAACAATAAAACATGATCATATATGCAAAATATTAGCTAATTTTGGACTGTCAGCTCCAGAGAGAGGGGCGACCACAACACAACTGTGTTGTATAGTCCACCAGACCAAATCAAGTGCATCATGAAGACACGTGCAAACTCAAGAGCTATATATGGGAGATTTTTTTTTTAACTTGTGGGACAGGTGCCCATTTTTTTTTTGAGAGAGAGGAATGTTGGGGAAGGGATGCATGAATATCTGGGTGAGGTAAGTTGGGTAGATGAGGAAGCAATTGCAGACAGACAAGACAAGAGAGGGATGGTGAACAACACAAGAAGTGGGTGAACAATACCTTTGGGAGAAGGTTGAGAATTTGAGGTCCCATGCACGTTAAGCTGGGTGACAATGCGAATCAAGTCCTCAGCCAATGGACTGTTATCACTGTCACTTCAGTGTACTGCTGCTGGAGTGCTTGACATCTGTGTCTCCTATGGGTATTCTGAACCAAGATGGAGAGCTGGTGCTCCATCCAACATAGACATGCACCCACAGTGTGGCACACAATCCTACACACCAGGGTTTATATTATAACATCGGAGTAGTAAAACGTCAAATGTTATAACATTGAACCCAAAACAGCGAATGCTGAAAATAGTGAAGCTACAGAACATCAAATTCTTTCCTAGGGATTATGTGGTGCGAAGGTTATGGACCGGGTTAAGGTAAGTGTGTAAACGTACTGGGTTAAGGTGAGTGTGAGAATGGGATAATTAGGGAGCTTAGGGTTAGGGAGCGGGTAAGGTGAGTGTGTGATAGTTAGGGGCCTTAGGGTTAGGGAGCAGGTAAGGTGAGTATGCGATAGTTATGGACCTTAGGGTTAGGGTTAGGGTTTGGGTTGAGGTAAGTGGATAGATAGTAGTATATGTATGGTTTAGTGTAGGGTTAGAAGTATGATTTTAAGTGTATATGTGTGGATTACTTTTTTTGGTGTGCTTGTGTTGTGTGTGTGTTTTTCGGAACAGCAAATTTTTTCTCTGGGAAAAAATTTGCTGTTCTAAGCTTTCGATTATATCACATTTCGACATTCCAAGTTTGACCTTATGGTGTTCGATATTTTGGGATTTCGATTATGTGATATACACCCTACACACCATTCCTGGAAGTTCTTCTCAGGTGATAAAGTCACCACCTCTGTCACTGTTCCTGGAGGAAGTCACAGGCCTATCCTCCAGGGCAGAACTACCTGAGGGGTCAGGTAGTGCTGGGGCAGCAGAATGGGTGCTACCAGGTCATGGACCAGATGAGATGGGCAGCGGTGCTATAGCCAGTGGAGTGGGGGCAGGAGGATCGCATGGGACAAGCCTACACTGATGTGCCATGGGAAAAACAACAAAAAACAACAAAACAACAAATAAAAAAAGAGAAGATAAGGGTTTTGGTGAGAGGAAAAAAAGGAGAACATTAGTAACTTCATATGTAACATACAAAGCATTGATATAATTACTTGACTCTATTCTGTTACCATTACTTTTAATACTACAAACTCCTAACAAATTTCTTAATTTCTTTTAAGACTACCCAGTTCATAACAGAGGCACACTATAGTACAGATTGCAGCCAGCAATCTTTGATGTGTGCATATATTGCACATATGCATGTTCCAATTACACTGATTACAATTTACAGTGGGCCATTTATGCCACTTGTATAGAGGTCTGAAGTTACCTTGCAATAATGATGAAAACCTAACAGTATTGTATATTTGGGAAGTGTGGTTTTCGAACCCACAACTACTGACTCCTCTCTAATACTGTACTGTTATTTAGTCATGCAGACTACTGCATGCATACTTTCCTTTCACAGTCTAGAGATGCATGCTCACTGTTATTTGAGAATATTGATCTGTTGCTTTGTACTACAGGTTAAAGCATGCATACTTTTTTTTACAGTTGAGATACGCATGGTCAATTTGCTACAACTGTTCTAAATACCAACTAAGTTGTCCTTAACTTTTAATGCTACTACATTACTATTAAAATTATTATTATTATTATTATTATTATTATTATTATTATTATTATTATTAAATTACTATTTAAAACAGTACTGTTCTGATGCATACATACCACATGCTTCTCACATTCTTAACAAATGAGCAACATGGGGCCTCATATTCGAGGCTCTCTCCATGGCAGCTGTGGAAAAAACAGAACAGAATACCATTACGAACACCAGTCTTGACTATATGCAGATGTTTAACTCTTATAATTGCTCACTGAAACTGATACATACACATCTGTGAGGTGTCCCCTATACTAAATTCCCCAATCCAATCATCAAGGGTATCCTGTTTCCTCATCTGGAGATCATCAAAGTGATATCTTCATTGCTCACCAGTGCAGGGGGATACCTGTAGCACTGGCCAAAGCCAGGGTTGCCAGATTCCTGACTGGCCAGGTAGGGACAAAGGCTAAAAAAAAAAAAAAAAGGTCTTCCACGTCTTTAATGCGGAACATCACAGTTCTGCATTAAACAGAAGTAGCTCTGTGTTGATTTTTATAAATAAACACAGAGCTACTTTCTGTTTCGCGATGTTGCTTATACGGGCCAATCAAAAATCGCTAAACTCGGAGCTACTTCTGTTTAATGCGGAATATCGCAATTCTGCATTAAGCAGAAGTAGCTCTGTTTTGCGATGTTTTGATTGGCCCGTATACTGGCATACGGGCCAATAAAAAATCGCTAACCATGAAGCTTCTTGTGTTTAATGCAAAACTTCCGCATTAAACACAAGAAGCACAAGAAACACAAGAAGCTCCGTGTTTAGGGATTTTTGATTGGCCCGTATGCCGGTATATGGGCCAATTAAAAAAAAAAAAAAAGCGGAGGCTGCCCGGGATTTAAACCGGCAGTGCAGGACTCGGGATCAGGCTGCTGATCTTGGGACAGTCCCGCCCAAATAGGGACATCTGGCAACCCTGGTCAAAGCCCTGGCAATACTATTCCAGGCTTCATCTTGTATTCTGAGCCTGAATAGTCCCAATGCAGTAATTGGGGCCCACTCTCCTTAACAAGGAGCCCAATAAAGACTTTGGACTCCTGGACACCCCACCTCTGCCAATGGAAGTGCATTCCCTCACTAGCAACACCAGACAAGTCTACCATAGCTAATACTCAATGTAGAATTAGCATTTCCCACCACCACCAATTGCATTTTGTATCTTGATGTTTTCCCACCAAATGCACTTCTCATGAAGAGTGTGCACATTTTGGTTTTGCAACATTTGGAAATATTGTACATTACTTAGCATTGTGCAAACACAGTAGGCAAGGGTGCACACTGGTGGGCACCATGTTTGAATAATGTTAAGCAACGCGCAGCAGTGGCAAACACTGCAATTACAAGATTATTTGGTATATAGGCACTTGTATAAATGTGCTAGTCAAATGGACCATGTCTGTGATTCTTCTACGCTGATAGCTATTGCCACAAGAAGGTTGAGGAAACAACTGTGTATGTTGCAGTTCATTGCTATAGTCTACAATCTCACAACAGTAAAAAAAATTGCATACCTCTACTAGGACCCCAGACCATCTGCACTCCACACTTACATTTAACACCTGCTGCCACAGGATTAGTGACATGATATGCCCTATCTTAGTATTCATTGTGAAGTTCTCACTGTTAATTGCAGCACAATGCAGCTTACTGTGTTTGTGAGATGGCCAGTAGTATTAATTGAATGCATCTGGTTTATGTTTGTGGCTGTCTGGGTCCTTTCTCCAACCTAATTGCTCCATTGCTCCAGTTTGTGCACTGCTGTGCTTTGCACAAACCAGGTGAGCACAGCCAAACACATTTGTGCTAAGAGGTGCATAGTGCAAACACTGGCCTCAAAAAAAATAGAGACATAGTTAAAATGAAGAAAACAATCTATGGTAGTGCTCCAAACAAATTAAACTCAAGTATGAGAAAAGCAATTGCCATGATGTCCTGCATTCAGCTTTCATGGCCAACAACCTTACACAGAAACAGAATCTGCATCATACCTTCCATCTGTCCAGAATTTTGTAGAATGTCCAGACGTTTGCATCATATGTTTGGGCTGTTCCTTGTAAAATGTGTGGTTTTATGAAAAATCACTGAAGATTGAAATCAATATATAATGACATATATTTCAATTTCTTACTTCATATCTTTCATAAAATGCATGCTAACACACATCCTATTATTCTACATACTGTTTACATTTATAAGGACAATATGGTAAATTTATCCCTAATTTTGGCCCTTTGTCCCCCCATTATTTTAGTCTTTTTCCAGATTTCTTGCACTAAAAGGTTGGGAGGTACTATCCGCATATTACAGGCTCAGTGGCCAGCAACATTGGTGTGAGCCACGAAACCTTGCTTACACGTGTCATGCATCACTAATATACAGAGTGTGATGTCATGCAATGGTGTGCAATGAGCAATATAGCATATGCAAAAACATTTTGTGTAGGCTCTGCGTGGAACCTACACAGAGTTTATTGAATCCAGGGGATATACTTGTTATTACAATGTTAGGAAAACATTATGTACTATACCCAGATTTCCACCAAATAAGCTGTCTGACTAAATTAGAAGTTAGAGGATGCACTCTTCTTCTGGCTTTTCCCGGTTAGGGGTCACCACAGTGGATCACCTTGTCTGCTCATGATTGGCAGTGGAATTTTACAGTGTTGAGTTGCCAGCCTGGTGCTCAACCTTCCACAGAAGGCACACACATGCATGCACTCATGCCTAGGGCCAATTTAGAGTGTCCAATCCACCTACAGCATGTCTTTGGGATGTGGGAGGAAACCCACATAACTACAGGGAGGACATGCAGACTCCGCACAGAAGGCACTCCAGCCAAGGATCAAACCGGAGAACTTCTTGCTATGAGGCAAGAATGCTAACCACTGCACCACCACAGCCACCCACAAGGAAGAGGATACACTCTACACTGTATTATTGCTTTTCTGACCAGACAATGTAGGCTTGAATCAGGATCAGTGCTGCTTGAATAATATCTCACCAGGTCCTATGTGCTGCCCAGAATAATTAATTTGCCAGTTTACATACATCACTTTCATGGTTAAAAGTTAAATCTTTATCTTAAAAGAAACCTAGGTGTCTAGTTTAGTTGTAATTTTTATAACTTGCTTGTCAATGTCATAGTATTATCCAGAAAAAGAATCTTAAAACATTTACTTTTTATATTGTATTTCTGATTATTCTGTGATTTCCATCGACTCGGTTTTGGTTGGTGTCCAAATGCATGTCTGAGTCCAGTAAGCAAGTGACAATACATTTCACATTGTGCATTATGACCATCAGTATATTTGGTCACACATTTCTGTTCCCTCATTAAAATGGATGATATAAAATATGTATTAAGAATGAACATCAGGTAATTCCCATTGGTACAGTACATGTTATGACTGACCCTTTTTTCATATCCCTGCCAGGACTTTATGACCCTATGATAATTTCTTGTGTTTTTGCATCATTTAGGTACAGATAATCCTTTGTGTATCACATCCAAAACATCTATTAAGACTATATAAGATCTTGGAAACAGGATCTGCTTTTCACAAACTGACTTTTTTGCTATAATATAAGTAGTTTCTTAGTCTTTACTTCTTTATATTAAGGTAACTGTTTTTTTCTAAAATATTGCATTTCTATGTCAGACTTGCACGAATGAATTCTGCTGGGCATAACTTAACCAACCTTTGTGGTAAGGGATTATTATAGCCTTTTCCAAATGTCAGGAAAATATCACTTTGAATGGATTTATTGAACTAATGTAATAATGCCCTAATAAACTATCAGTCTTACATCTCACTATGCCCAAAGTGTTATACACCTCTACAACATTCATACAGCAGTTTTTAGAAACATCCTAGCAACTTTCATGCACTTGCTATACTTCCTAGCCTTTCTGTGAATATTTTACCATTAGCATTTTTAAACTACAAAATAGTTCATAGAACACTTCTAGAATGCCAGGTATATCTGAAAATGCTGCTGTGTCTTTTAGTAATATGATACATCCCTGTGTTAAGTTTCTGTCTTTGTTTAAATAACTATAACAATTGCAGTTGTCTTTGTGATTACTACATGTATTTTCCTCACCTATATTTATGTTATCAGTATTTTTCCTTTTTATTGCATTTGGTCTCATTAAGTTTCCAAGATTATTAATTATTTAGGATCTCTTACAAGACTCTTTGTTGTTTGCTTATTTTGTATTTCCTCCCAGAAAGGATTTTTTTAGTTACTTATACAATGGTACATGTGATTGCAAACTTACAAGCACCAGATTAATTTTTCTTGAGATGATAGTCTACATTTGGCACAGAAGATTAATGTTCAGAAGTGCTAATGGACTGTTTCTTATAGTCAAGGGTCAAAGATCTGAGTCTTTCTGCTTCCATATGCCTAATGTGTGAGTCTGGGCAAATCACACGAAGAGACAGTCCCCCTGGGTTGTCCCTAAAAAGGGACATTTGCGTCCAAAGAGTTTACCTGGTTAATGTATGTGTGTGTGTGTGTGTGTGTGTGTGTGTGTGTGTGTGTGTGTGTGTGTATATATATATATATATATATATATATATATATATATAGGTTTACTATCAAAATTTAGAAAGACATTTGTTCGAGTAATGACTTATTCGAGAAAAAAAGTTGAAAATGAAAAATTTTTTTAATCAAAACAAAAATTGATAATTTGAAATTTTATATTATCGACATTACCCAACCTACCTTGACTTCTGCTAATTTCCTACCAATGTTTTGCAGTGGGGCAAGCCCTCCTGCATCCCTCATGTACCACCTGCTTACTATATATACAAACTCCAAGATCACACTACAGTGAGGAAAAGGGTACATTTCCCAGTCCTCACTGTAGTGCAATCTCCATTCAGAATGTTGACCTCATATTATTGAATGCACACTAGTATTCGCTGTTGTGGATTCGAACATGTATGGATCGATGTTACAGAAAATTGAAAGCATGATTTCAACCTTCCAAGTTGTGCGTAACTACCATACAACATTTTGATAGTAAACCTATATATATATATATATATATATATATAGACACACACACACACACACACACACACACACACACACACACACACACACACTATATATATATATATATATATATATATATATATATATATATATATATATATATATATATAGGGTGACAATCAGAAGGTCGAAGTGGGTTCAGTCAAGCCCACTTCAGTCGAAGTCTGGAGGCTGAATGGCGACAGTGTCGAACCTGATATTGTCGAAATATGGATCTCACCATATCTCGTCCCATGTTAAAGCCCATTCTGAGGTTTATGGCGAGTTGTATGTCGACAATGTCAGAATTCAACAGTGTCGGTTTCGCAGAAGTAGGTCGATGATCCCATCATTCGATGGGGTCAGGTTTGACCTTCTGATGGTAAACCATATATATATATATATATATATATATATATATATATATATATATATATATATATATATGTATATATATATATATATATATATATATATATATATATATATATATATATATATCTTTAAAATAAAATCTCATATGGATATATAGGAAACTGTTCTATTTGATATTCTTATGAATGTCTTCTTCTCTTTCACAGCTATTATTATCACTTACATTTTTCAAACACTCTATCTTCTTTTTGTTGTTCCCTTGTTTTCTTTCTTGCTTGTCACCACATATCATTGTCTGTGAATTAACAACTGCACACAATCTGCCTGTCTGTTTGAACTGCTCTTTTTTTCCTTTGCAGTCACAAAAACCAAAAGCATTTTAAAATGTTAGCAGATAAAATAAATAAAGAAAGCAATATTTGCAAACAGTGTATTTCTATTGCATGCTGGAAAGTAACATAAATTTGTGAAGATGGGATGAAATGTTTACAGTAGAATTGTCTCAACAATGTATGCTGACTGTTCTTGTAGAAAGTATACCTGAAATTTAGCTGTACATTTTCTTATATATTACAAAAGGTATAAGAAAAACAAAACCGTACCACTAGGTTTGCCTGGATTTTTTCCCACTAACAGTAAAAGCTTTTGCTCATTTGACCCTAGCACTTCAAAGTGAAAATAAGTAAAAACATCAATAACAACATACAGTTTGCATTTGCAGCCATACCGTTCTCAACCTGCATGATTTTCTGGAATAATCTGGAATTTGTTCAGAACCTGATTTGACCTCTTGAACTGTATAGCTCAGAGACAAAATACTGAGAAATATAATCATTTTAAGTCAGGTTCTATAAGTGCAAACTACTTCCTCAGATAATGAATGTGAAAATTAATGCTTTTATTTCATTAACTCTGGTGCCTTTGATTATATCCAGTTTTACCAAAGTGGACAAACTAAGAGGCTGTGAGGTATTCAAACCTTCACCCGTCTCCCATTTCACAAAGCAGCATAGTAACTTAGGAGGCAGCAAAGAACAGCAGGCAGAACATGAATACAATACATGTGACTTGGATATGTCCAGTAATTTAACAAATAGATACCCAATAATTACACAGCAGTTTCTGGTCAGTCAGACTAAGTAATAAAAAAGATGGTCATAGTAATAATAATAATAATAATAATGACAATAATAATAATAATAATAATAATAATAATAATAATAATAATAATAATAATAATTGCAGTGGCACAGCAACTAGTGTGAATGTCCAAGGAGGTAGAAGAGTGGCATCAAATCAAGGGAACTGGCAAGAATTAATCCAACACCCTGATGCCATGTAGAAAAAAAAACAGGGAAAAAGGGGGCTTATGATGATAGTATACAATCACTTTTTAATATGCTGAGAGTTCCTTCTTGTTCTTCAACCCATTCTACATGACTCTTGTCTAACCCCTTAAACTCCCTCTACAAGGGTATCTTTATTCACCACTGAGAATCTGAATCCTATAGCTCCACCTCCATCTGTACTCACCACTGGGAGTCTGACTCCACATCCATTCAGTACTCAATTGTGGAAGCCCGGCTTCTACAGTTCTAGCTCCAACTGGTACTCATCAATGGAAATCTAACTCCCACAGTTCCACCACCATCCAGTGCTCACCAATCAAAGTCAGTCTCCCAGAGTTCCACCTCTAGCCATTATTCAACACATGAACTCTGATTCCCATGATTGCACATCCATCCAGTACTCAACACAGAAAGTCTGACTCTTACAAGGTGGTATTTATACTACTAGGGGAAGTTTGGCCAGAAAACTGGGGACATCCCCTATTCTTTTTTCTGTAGGATCCTTTACATCTACCTGAGCTACCATCAACTCAAGCAAATGGGACCTCAGAGTAACATCTCATAAGGAGGATGACAGACTCTGGTGTGCCTGAAGTAGAAGAAGAATTGGAAGAAGACAATTCTGATCCAGTGATGTTTATCATCACTCAGACTCATGGATCATTAACCAAAAGATAGAAATAAAAATGAACGGTCAGAGAAAGTTTCAACTCATTTCAACCAAATGAAGGATATCCTAAGCAAATACTTATTTGCTAAGTATTTCAACTTTCTGGACATGAAAACCATTCTAAATTTTAACAGAAATCCTGGCAAAAGGATATTAACTGTAGTAACTTGAGTCTGTGTTATGCTAGATTACCATACAGCCTTATTCTCAAGATGGAGTTTATTCCCATTATGCATCTTTCCAAGGGGCTTCATAAAATCTGTCTAAGATTTACAGGTACAGTGAAACTATGGGCAATAAAAAACAATCATACATTTTCCACTTGAGCATCTGAGACAGAGGCATTCCAGTGAACTATTCAAATCAGAATGGCACTTCAACTAAAGGATGATGTGGTTACAGACTTTAGGTAGTCCTTACAAAGAAAACTTGCTAGCACTAAACTATTCCCCAGAATCACAGCCTCTGTCTCCGGAATCAAACTCATCACAAGTTTATGTCTCATGCTCATCACTCAATGGATTTTTTTTACTTTTTCATCAGCAGTAATCATAGTAAAACTTCCGTGCTATTCATGTGTGAATGGTAGGTATTAAAGCAATTTCTCTAAATACCAGTGCTGTAGGTATCCCTACCAAATGATGGTAAGTGTTAAATTTTGTAAATTTTCTTGAGGTAAGCATTGACTTTTTGTAAGAAAACCAGTTCAAGTTCTCAGCATTTCAATAACCAAATTAAAGGTGTAGTAACGTGTGACACTCTCATATACTTAACTCATTGCTGGGTGTTTCCATTGTAATGACAAAGAATCAAAGAATGGAAGTGAGTTACATCTTTCTGACTTAATACAATTTAATTTTTGATCCTAGCACTGCCTCTGTATGAGGTGGGCATGGGAGTTCTATGAGTTATAGCAGGGAGAAGTAAGGTTATGAAGGAAGACTCTAACCTCATGCATGACCTTCTTTATTGTATTGTAGTCTTGTGAGAATCAAATATAAAGTCCAAATAATACATAAGTCTAGTAGATGACACTTTCTGAATGATACATAATGGATTCTTGCATCACTCCAATGAAGGTGAGATTGCCTTGTATCAAATAACTTATGTTTTTAGGATTTCAATCATTTTCACTTGGATGAATTAAAAACATTTTATTCTTGGTAGCTGTCAGACTATGCTTCATTCATAGAAAACACAAAAGAGCTAAAGCTAAATGAATTGCAAAGACTGTGTAAGGTTAAGGCATCCTGGTCACAAATAAGGTTTAATAAAATAAAATTAAAGTGGGAGTACACTAATTCCTTCATTTAGTGGAGGCTAATTAAATCTTTATATTTTTAGGGATCTGCACCCTGAGGCACAGTGTAATGAGAAAAAGTAAGGTTATACGAGTGAGACTGGGTGATCTTATAATGTATATGCACACACAAATGCATGTATATATATAAATATATATATATATATATATATATATATTTGTTTTTTGCTTTTTGAAGAAACCTAGGTGTGAAGGAATGATTTCTGATTACAAAAAGTAGCATTCCCAAACACACTTTATGCTATACTTTAAATTTCAAATTAGCAAAGACGGAATTATATGAAATCCATTCGGGGAAATTCTATTATTTAAGAATATTAGAGAACTTTCTGTTACAAAGTTGAAGTCAAATAAGTCTTTTAGCCATGTTTGAGAAGAAATAGAATGCAGGAAGGTGCATTGATGTTATAAAAGATCCTGATGCCAGGTAAGTCTTCCGTAGTTTAATATTACATAAGTAGGGTATTTTGCAGCTTTTTATTCCATTTGGTACAAATAAGAGGAGGATATATTGTAACATACTGGTGTCTTTCTCAGAAAAAGGCAGAACCATCTTTTATTTGAACTTCACATCAATCTTTCATTTAAGTGTTTTGTTTTTCCATATCACTCAGTAATTCAAGAAACAATTACAAAGTTAAGGCTGCATAACACCTCTTGGATATGATCAATTTTCTAAAGATTTCAGTAAACATTCATGTAAAAATAGGACCCACTACTGCTGATTTTATGAAATGAAAGTTTCTTGATGGGAGATATTGTTTAGAGCATGTAATGATGTTTTTGATGGGGTATTTTTCTTCATAGAGTTTAAATGCTTTAGATTAATGTGCCACATAAGACTGATAACAAAACACAATGATTAGAAGTTATAGTCATATAACTCAGAAAACAAAAAATCTAAAAATGTTCATCTGGATGTTAACAGTTGATCATAATTTATTATTTCAGGCGGTGTTTGAACAAGATAAATACAGTGTGGATACCATTAGATGTCGTTGTATTGCCCCAGCAGCATTGTATATTATTTATGTAGATTACTAGGTAAAAGCCATGCTGCTCTGTTTACTGATTTAAGCAGGAGGACTGTTCCCAACATGTTTAAATAATTCATTACTTATATTTTAGTCTGTTTGGTAGTGGCTAATGGCATAATTTTATTTCAGTCTTCATTTACAGGGGTTACAAAATAGAATTGCTCACTTTCACAGTCCCTTGCTGTTTATGAGTCAGCCATCTGATCTTTAACATTAGGCATACCTCAAACTTTGTAATATGAACATAATGGTGAAGTCTGAGCATTCTATGTTAGCTTGGTTTGTTTGAAATTTGTGAAATCATACAATGAGACCTGAGAGTTTTTTTTCTTGATTGGCAGCTGGGATGAAGTGTTGTATCTTGATGTTCCTCCACAATAAATGGGTCTCCATTTCTGTCTTAGCTCCAACCCCACACACACACTAACTCTGGGTGTCCACCTACCTTAGTTTTGGCAGAGGCAATTAGTTTCAGTCTGGGAGATGACTCAGGGAAAACTGAAACCTGGCTGGCTTCCTAGAGATTATTTATGCCCTAACTCTTTTTCTCTGGTATGTTAGCACCCATATCAGCGCACAAAGGAGATTTGTGTGCATGAACCCCAAACTTCTTAAATATGCACCTTCAAACTGCTTACACACCCCATACAAGCTAAGACCTCTTTGTCATTGTTTCCAGTGTTGTTGTAACTTTGATGTGAAATATACCCGGTAAACTCCTGAGAACATCCCCTGGCAAAGACAAGCAGGTGTAAAGCTATTTGTTTCCCTACTTTACTCTACCTCTTACAAAGTATGGGGCATTAACTGAACCCAGGTTGTGTGTGTTATAATGTGGAGTTCATCCTTCAGTAAAAAAGATCCAGCATCAATGATTATAAAACAGGCAAGTTGTTATTAGCCCATTATTACTGGTATGTGCAGGGTGAGCTCTATAATCAAGTTGGTATTATCAGTGGCGTGTTTGCTGCTAGTACTTGCATGAGATACTAAAATTTATCAGACACTTATATCTCTAATTTCTTTCAACAATACTTGCACTTGCAATGATAATGATTTGACCATATACATATAATTTCATATATATCTTTCTGTACCTTACACCTTAATGACTAGTTATGAAAATTACCTGGGAAGTTAGGTCTGAAAAATCACAAGTGTCTACCTATATAAGTCTAAACTCAAGGGAGGCTTAGATATCACAGTTTGGCAAAGTATCAAGCTACCTTTTCTATGGTTTATTTTCTGGGTTCCTAAAGGGACTTCTTCCCATCTAGTATCCTGAGCAGGTCTCCGATCTACTGCTCCCTCATAACAACAACAACAACAACAATAAAAAGTGTGCACTTCCATATTCTGGCACTCCATGCAAAGATCAATTTCCTAGCTTCAGCCCTTTGCTCCCTTAGCTCTTCAGCTGAACAGCAAAAAAACAAAAAAAATCTACTCATCCGTTCCCTTAGACTGTTTCTAAAATTCAGATCCATCCACCATAGCCCACTACAACTTTACAGCCTTTACCCCACACCAAGTGCTAAAATGCTGAAGAGTGCAGGAACTGTGCCTTATGACTGTGCTTCCTAATACCCTCCCCTGGAGTGGTTACCCCCTTCACTCCATCCTTGTTATGTTTCTGCTTTCTAGTTCAACAAGATAGAAGAAGGCATGTTGACAAGTCAAATGATATTAGTTTGTTGGCTGATTTAGGATAAGCATAGTCTGCTTGGACATTCTGCATGTTTCTAGCTAGGCACAAGAGAGATAAAGGTGATAAAGTCTATAGACCACTTCTTTATTTAATCTCTACCACCCAATTTTGTGATTTTCTGTTACATATTAAAAGGATTTCAGTATTCAAAAGTCATGATACTCGAAAGACTAAAACAGCTATCTACTATTTTTTTGGTTCAGTGGTTAACTATGATATAATTTTCATATCCAGTGAAAATCCTTAATGAAATGTCAGTAGTGTGCAAAGAAATGTCAGAAATGCTGGCAGTGTTAACCTCATGACACAATTTATTGGCATATGACAGGTCTTCTTATGTGGCAAAGAAAGTGGTGAGCCTTTTCTTCAAGTACTTTCTTGAACATTAAATAAACTAACCATTCCTGATCGAGAAGTGGTTATCTTCTCCCACTCACACATAACTGGAACCCCTCTTGTTTGCCTATAACAATACATTATAATTTGAGAGGTATATTATGTATTAATGCATATCATTGCCTAAACTGTTTATAAAGTGCTTAATGAAATGCATTCCCTCTACTCACTTGTAGGCTACTGATGCTGAACATTCTAATCCTCAATGTATAACTAATTCACTTCTTAGTTAATAATTAACAGCCTCCTTTCTTAGGAGCTGTACAAAGGTTCCATGACTGTTTTCATAAGAGTTGATTTGAGTATAGTTATTCTGTTAGCCTTTGCTAAGAAAGAACTGGTTTTGTATGTTTGAATTGAAATTTTGCTATGTCTTCATGAAATGTTTCCCATGAGTCATTTTCAGTGTAATTTGAATAATGGTTTTAATGATTTATGTTAAATTAACAATAAAACATGTTGTTAAAATAATTACCAAATGCCTAAGACAAATATGAGAGGTGTGAGTTTTGTCAGAAGATAAGCAATAAGTACCATTTTCTGTTGAGGTGAAATGAACATTTAGATTTTTTAAAAAGTAACTGAAATGACAGAATAACCTGCTATTAAGATGACTAAGGGCCAGATTCACGAAGGCTTGCACGGAGTCTTAGAGTAGAGTAAGACTCCATGCAGCCATCATGTCTGATGAGCGATCTAGGAACAGCCTGCAGGGGTGTGCAAGAGAGCTCTTAAAACACATAGCACATACACCGGCTCAGTAGGAACTCTGGAAATGATACCTCTCTCTGACTCACACATATAGTAAAAGGGATGCCTAAGTTGACACTACCTGCTTTCAAACATGTACAGGGAGTGTAGTATGTGCATCCGACATAGGCAGCCCTGCAGCACCACCTAAGCCATGATTGCCATGTGTTAAGCAATATAAAGCAGTGCTAAACAGCATTTACCACCATGTAGTATATGCAAACAAAATTGCACACACCAACTAGCACAACTGTAGTCAATGTTGAGCAATATTGGGCAACGTCCAGCAATGTTGGTGAATACTGAGCAATGTCGGACAAGCCTGGTCTAAGTAGGGCATAGCTGAACAAAAGCCAACGTGTTCATATTTATTTAACTGGCCCTTAAGCAGTCTGGTCTGCTCAGTATGAAAATATAAAGCAGTGATGGGCCTCAAACCCAGGATACTGTGCACTATAGTCAAAGTACTGAACCACTAAACCATGACAGCATTGCAGTGGTCAGCCTGTATGAAGGAATGTTGATAAGTCTATGCAAAGTATCTCATGGAAACCCTGCAGGCACAGCATAATCCCTGTCGAGTTATGACACAAAGGTGAGTCCTGCAGTAAGAACAGAACCTGACTTCCAACACACACAGTATAAATGTTAATATCGGTCATGTTCACACACTTCAACAAATGTATTGGACCTCAGATAGCAACATACTGAAAGGTCACACTGGGCATGCTCACACACTTGAATAAATGAGACAAATGTCAGGCAACAAAACACGTAAAGCCTGAACTGGGCATGCCCTCACACTTAGGCCATGTCTGAGTACAGCAGTGGGCCACGCATATCTGGCAGTTGCATGTGTTAACCCAGGAACCTGTCACTATCCAGCAATCCACCCTGTGCACACAGTTATATGACAACAGACACATCTATAATATAGTGGAACCCTGTCATAATCAAATATGTTCTGCAGATACCGAAGTTGTTCATAGAAACTGGTAAAGCAAAGACAATAAAGACCTGCAAACAGTATCAGCAATAAACATTGTGCATCCTGAACATTAGCATAGGTTCAGAGGTCGATACCAGGCTATCTGCCCTAGGGCATGTGCAAGCCTAGTCAGAGTGTGTTTGGCATTCGCAACCCTGTCAGATTACTACATTGTGTGTGTGAATAGTAGGTCACACAAGATAGCCCTTGTAAGTTTAGGCTAGTGTGCCTCTGTCTAGCAGGGACACAGAAGATATCCCAGGGGTAAACATACGATCACCCATACAGTTGTCAAGATATCTCCTGTAGGTGGTCAGTGGGTGGCTCTGCTCTGCCTATGTGAACCTGGGATTACAATCTGGAGTGAGTGGAGGCTCTGGGATAAGAATCTGTCCCTCCAGCATGTCCTATTAACATCTGTGCTGAGGTATACGTCCCTGGAGTGTGTAGCTCCAAGGGAGTCGGATATCATGAGGTGGAGCATGTCCAGTAAATCTGGGTTGAGTATATCTGTAAACAACAGGCACACATCATATCCCAGTAGGTGGTAAGCAACCAAGTAGAGCTGGAGTTACTGCATCTGAGCTGTGCAGGGCATCTGTGTGAGTCCCTAGATCTGCTTGGTGAGGAACTTCTGTGGCCAGTACAGTTGCTTCAGGTGTCGGGTAAGGTACACCCCAAATGTGGCATTGTAACCAAGCATGGTTGTGATGAGTATAGGGGCACAATGACCTCACTCGATCTAGATGTGAAACCATATGGGATAAGGTGGCCCACATAGAAGGTGTGTCCAACCACTTTGGCAACATGAATGTCAAAGGCGACAGTATGAATAAGTCATGTCCCCAAACCCCTAACAACTCCTACCGTATGTAATGGAGTACTACCTATGTGGTAATGTGTGGGCATGTTGTTATTCCCAAATGGGATGACTATGCAACTAATGGCATTTAGCTGTAGGGCATGGCTCATGCACTAGTCATCCATCTCTGTGAGACCCTGTTTGAGTATACATGTGGCAGCTGGAGAGTAGATCATGGCACCCAGTTTGCAGTCAAGTGCAAACATGTTCAGCAACATTCCCCCTGTGGTAGCCTGCACGTCAGACAAATATATACTGAACAAGAGGGGTACCAGGACCGAGCCGTGTGGGATGCTACGTGTAACTGGTGTATAGTCAGACATGGCACCTGCAAGTCTGACTATGTGGGTGCTATCCCTAATCCAGGTAGCAATCCATCATGTGAGATATGTGTTCATACCGATGCTGGTGAGCCTATGCATAATGGCCCAGTGGGTTATTGTGTTGAAGGGTTTTGCAAGGTTCAGGTAGGCTGTGTGGACAACCGTCCCTATGTCGATGGACCTGTTAACCGTTTAAAGAATACAAACAGGTTCAAGAGGCAAGATCTGCCCACAACAATGCTGAAATGTGTAGGACACAGTGTCTGTAGGTTCCCGATGTCTATGTGTATGAGTCCCATGACAATACGCTCCATAGCTTTGCAGAACAGGCTAGTTAGGCTTATAGGGCAATATTGTCTGTGGTCCGTTGTGGCACCAACTCTGTGGAGTGGGACTACTGTCACTGTATGCCATTCCTTGGGTACATATCCTGTAGTAACTCTGATATTGAACAGTGATGCAATGTGAGGATTACGTCTGTCATGAAGCTCGGTTAAGATGCAGGCCGGGACACCGTCTGGTCCCATTGATACTGTGATGTATGCTTTGGGGAGGGCAGCACTCACCTGTTACTGTGTGATGTCAGGGAGGTTATACTCTGTTGGGATGGATAGTTGCTCCTTAGCGGGGATGGGGGAGAGACATCTGCACTGACCCTGTTTGCCAGGATGTTGGCAATGCCAGTGGGTTCAGGGTATGTTTAGTCAGTATGCAGTAACTCACAGAATATCAGTGAGTGTCCACCCAGGTTCCTGACATAACTGAAGAAGGCTGTGTGATAGTCCTGCATGTCTGGTGCAATTGTCCGGTAGAAGCGGCCCTTAGAAAAGTTTATGAGTGATCGTAGCTGTCTGCTAGTACAGATCCCAGATGCCTTCCCAGTCTGAGATTGTGCTCTATCATGTAGTAGCATCCTCCTGACATTGTACAGATTATTAATGGCTGAGGTCTACCAGACAGGTCCCCTGCCATTGGAGTAGTGAGTCCTGTTGTTATTTGGGATAGCACAATCCATGCAGTCCACTAGGTGTCCATAGAATGTGTATGTAAAGGATTCATCAGTGTGAGCCTTATTTGCCACTGTCTCAGGGTCTCTGAAGGATACCACCTTGCTTTGGTGAAGTGAGATGTTGGCTCATGAGAAGTTCACCAAGATTACCCAGGATGGGTGTGTGGAAGGTATATGTATTTCCAGTGAAATACATGTATGTTCTGACCTTACCAATGAGGGGTATATCGCTGGTGTGGAACAAAGACTCCCCATGTTGGTGATGATCAGGTCCAATATGTATTCTCCCCTGTGGCTGTGCTGACTGTTTGTGCCATAGCATATGAGTCTACAAATTGTAGCGACTGTTGGGTGAGGGTGTTGGGGCTTGAGTAGTATCCCCAGTCAATATTTGTGTATATGAAGTCACCCAATATAATGGTGTTTGTGGAGACCTTCATATTCTCCATAGTTCCCTTGAAAGCCGAGTGCGGTTCCTGAGTTTGGGAGGGTGGTCTGTAGCAGGCAACAAACTGAAAGGCAGTTTTGCACAATGATAGTTGTATATGTATGGTCTGTGATGCTTTGTGCAGTGCTACTAACCCGGAGGTGTGTGTATCTGTGATGTATATGGATACTCCCCCTAGTTGTGTTGTCTGTTCCAAGTCTTGTTGTCAGAAAGCATGGTATGAAACATAACCTGGTAGTGCTGGTGTGCATAAGTGAGCCTGAACCAGGCATCTGTTAGTGCACAGATATCGCTATCCTCCATACTGAGGAGAGTCCTGAGTGGCGCAATATGAGGGTAACACATTTGGTGTTGAGCAGCATTACCCTTAGTTTCATTTAACCTGTAATGTCTATGGAGGTGGGTTTGTCTTTGAGCCCTGCTTAAAAAAGGCACTATGGTGGTAACAAGAGCCTTAGCCAGCATTCAAAGTCCAAGGGTGACAGGTGCAAGCTGTCCATAGTGAAGCTATGTGGCATGTTGAGCATGTCACCACAGGCTGACAGACACTGTATCCCCTATGAATGAAACAAATTTGTTAGGCAACTGTTAAACGTGATATGTTTGTCTGTATACTGTGACATCATAATTGGTGGGTGTAAGATGCTAGACAAGGTCAGGGTCATACTGGCCTGGGCTACATGATCAGAGTGTTCCTCCATGTATCATGTCATGTGGTCCAGGGAGTAACATCTGAGGTTTTACGCACCAGCATGGACAATGATGGTACCAGTCCTGTACTTGCTTTGGAGTGACCTGACTGCCTGTGTTATGTGACAGATCCTGGCACCCGACAGACAGCCCAAAGTGACTATTCTCTTGTTAGGGCTGGTGAGTGGTACGTCAGTGTGTCTGACTATACGTGTCGCCTATTACAAGTGTATTAGGTGTGTTGTTTAGCCCAAAGGGCAGTGACTGTGTGGCACACTGACATTGTGAACTATGTGATATGTGGGTATTGTAGTGGGGTAGCAGTTGTGTGTGTGTCTGGTTTGGAGGTCTCTGCTGCTTAGGCAGAGTACATTTACAGCATCCGCGTATGTCTATGTGTGATAATGTGGTTTGAGTGCTGTCGCTAGAGGATATGTGAGACTGATATGTGGTGTGTGTGGTTACCTTCACCACCTGATAGACTGTGCCAGTCATAGGTCGAAAGAGTTCAGCACCCTGTATGTCTCTATAGGTGCATCTCACACATATAGCTGAGTTTGTGGGGAGGAGGAGAGGGTTGTCTGTGTACATGAGGCAGATGTGACATTGTGACAATATCACAATGTTCACCAGCTGGACTGGAGAGTACACACAAAACCGACCCCTGGACATGCCAGGATATTATGATGACATACTCTGTAGCCTGATCACAAAGGATCAGTAGGGTGTTAAGTGTGTAAAAGAGTATAACAGGGATTAGTGCTCATGTTCGTTGGTGTTTTGTAAAGAGTAGCTGAGAAGGAGTCCAGACTGAATCATGACACCTCCTTCAGCTATGTCATAAATAGCAATGTATACCCATATATGTCCTGAGTCAGGGCCAACTGTACCTGACTGACAATGCCGACATCCTGACAGACAGGCCCATATGTACATACCCACCTCCCACTGACAATAGGCCATATCATCATACCAGGAGATATCACATGTAGAATGGATGAGCAGCTACCCCCACTGCCAAAACCATGTCAGCAAGTGGAATACATTGATTCCCAATATGTGTCATGCACAAACTATAGAACAAACAGATCCTGCACCTGAAAAGTCAGCTGGGCCTCACACTCTACACAGGATGTGGAACCGTTGAATGTGTCACAGCAACATATGGCACTCCCCACAAGTGTTGGTGCACAACACACCATGGGAAGTCAAGTCCAGTATGCCTATGAAGTCTGATCTGCAAGGTCATGGAGTCCATCATGGTTGCAGTCATAAACAGAGCTATTGGAAGCTGACATACATACAACCCTACCTACTGTGGTATGTTCATGTGCGGATCATGGTTCCCAAACATGCTAGACTGTTTGCAAGGCAGCCACCCAGGACATACATCAATGAACACATCTACACATGTCTCACATAGACTTTAAATAGCCCTTTATCAACATCCCAGACACATGTAGTATCCACAAAACCAACAAGCTGAGCATAAATATGTGTTGACATATGACGGAATGTCAATGTGTCCACAGATAGATCACACAAGGTAAGGATTATGAGGTCTTGTTCAAGCTGTTGACACCTGCTGACCCACATGGACCATTCCTGGAATGGTATAAAACAAAGTGTACACACATCACCATGTCCAGTCTGATGATGTCACCATCCTATAAATACAGCAGGAGAAGGGAAACCAGCCAGTAAAGCAAATAGTGTGCTGTGTTAATGCATCTCTCTCTCTAATATCAAAACATAGTTAGGTAGGGGTTTGAATTCTGCAAACAGTGAGTGTGTGGGGGTGTATGTGTGCAGTTTCCTTTGAGAGGTGTTCCCTTTTTGGATACTTTGAAAACCCACTAAAAGAGGTACATTCCTCTTTGGAAAGTCTGATGATGTCACCATCCTACAAATACAGCAGGAGAAAAGAGACCACCCAGTAAAACAAATAGCATGCCGTGTTAATGCATTGCTTTCTAGTATCATAACATAGTTAAGTAGGGGTTTGAATCCTGCTGACGGTGTGTATGCGTGCAATTGTCTTTGAAAGGAGTGCCCTTTTTGGAGACTGGGAAAACACACTAAAAGAGGTACATTCCTCTTTGGAAAGACTGATGATGTCACCATCCTACAAATACAGACGGAGAAGGGAAGCCACCTAGTAAAGCAAATAGTGCGCTGTGTTAATGCATCACTCTCTAGTGTCTTAACATAGTTAGGTAGGGGTTTGAATCCTGCAAATGCTGACTGTGTGTGTATCACTGTTGGTCAATGGGGTGTGGGTTTTGCTTTTACTATGGTATGACATATTATGATTACAACAGTAAGTGCATTGCACACATCAGGTATCTGCATGGCAGATATATATGTGTACATGTCCCCTCAATCAGTACATAGGTGTGAAGCCTGCATACTACATGAATACATTTGTTTCCATTGACAGGTTGTGCCGCTGCTTCTCAGATCGTAGATCACATATGTATGTATGTGACAAGGTCGTCCACTGTTGTGTTCTGTGGCCAAGGTCATCTGTGCCACACACACCCATGACAGTTACTTAAGAGTAGTGTGAGTGAGGGTATATGCCTGGGGTATATGTCAGACATGTTCATACACAACAATGACTGCCAATAATGGACAGTCTTTATAGGTGTACAACTGCCTTGTGGATATGCATTCAGGCCTCTAATGTCTTATGTGATACACCTTGGGACTCCACAATACCTATGGATATGTGGATACCAAGGGACACATGACATAACATGAGGCTGTATGTACACATTGGTACCCAACATACATGTTGAGGGCTACCACCTGTGTGGTACTGATGGGATAGTATGTATAGTACATGACGATGACTGTGCCATAGTCGGCTTACTGCTATACAGCATGTATCAGACAACAGGTATCTGTCTGTATGATACCCTTGTGTAGGATATGCATCCCATCCAGGGAATGCATTGTAGGCCAATGCATGCATTTCCAGATTTGGATGTACACATCCCTAGTTTGTTTGCATGTACCTAAGGGGGCTATATGTGAAACAGGTGTGGTCACAGGAATGGGTGGCAGTCATTGCCACTGGTTAGTGTTATAGTGTAGCACTGGAAGGATCCAACTGTTACTGAGTTCCCTACGACTGTTTGTCATTTGTCAGGACATCATCCAATGATTGCTTATAGTCATGCTGTTGAGGTTGTCTATACTACCAGACTGCAAATCATTGACAGATATTAACGGTATCACCCACAGCATAGTGTCAACCCATGTCATACACACATGTCTACCCATGTTAGTACATAACTGTAGTAGAATGCATACTGGCCATTGAAAGATACTGTGAGGTGTTAACAATGTGTACGGCAGAGTATGCCACACGTCCCATGGGTCCACTATGCACGTACATGCAGACAGTGTGCACCCACCATGTTCACAGATGTACACTTGCTAATCTGTACTGCACACATCACACACGTACTGTCCACTCACTAACACATGCTGGCAACACATTACACTTCAGCCAAGTGGCACATGGGTGGACAGTACATACTCAGACCTAACAGTGGTGTAAACAATGCTACATTGACAATCAGAGCTATTAGGTATGTCTGTGGCCTTTCCACTTGCTGTAGTTGTCATGTGAGGTATATACCACATGGGGCACTGTGATGAGTAGAGGGGAACACCGACCTATATTTCCCTAGATGACACACCTTTTGTGATGACACGTACCATGTAGACAGATTATATAACTACTGTGGCACTGTGATTATCAAATGGGAGCCTACCTTCCACCTGTGTCCCATGTTCCCTTCTGACACCTTCAGTGTTAGGCAGGCTACCACTTATGTGGCAGTTACTGCGTAAGGTGTTTTGGAATGGGGTATGGCACTGCAGTATCAACACTGGTGTTCAGTCCATGCCTTGGATAACAGGCACCTGTTGCAGTACATATGACCCCGTGTCTCCCTCTCTCTCTCTGTATATATATATATATATATATATATATATATATATATATATACACACACACACACACACACACACATATATATATATATATATATATATATATATATATATATACATATATATATATATATATATATATATATATATATATACATGTATATATACACATACATCTAAACATCCATTGCTGTACATATAGCTGCACATATAGGCACATATACTGCCCACCTTTCATGGTGGGGATGTCAATTATGCAACAGTTCTGAGACATACGGTTATGTAATACTATTGCACAATGTTGTGCAGAATGCATTCTGCTGTCCTCAGGCCATATAGCTGTAGCAGGCCTCATTGCCTGTAGCTCAGTCCCACAGTGTTTAATCACCACATGACATATACCGGCACTGCTTGCTGCCTGCAATGCCACACACTACAAGTTACATACATATGTGCACATAGCAGCCTTCAACAACATACATATCTCCAGCCTTCACTAACAGTTGCAGTACGTCCCTTGCCCAATGCAAATGTGCATGTACATATAGATACGGACTGCTGCCACATATGGATGATTCACAGTATGTAGGGTACCCTTCAGACACATCTTTCGGATGTCAGCAAATACATATCTGTTACATACCTTACCTTTGTATTCCTCACCTCCGTCTGTTGTAGGTGTTGTATTTTTTTTTTTGGTTTTGGTTTCCTCTCTGTGTTGCTGTTTGTTTTCAGTGTCTGTCTCCTACTGCCTGTTTGTATCCGTCTGTCTGTCTGTCTGCCTCTGTCTGTCTCTCTCACTTGTGCTGTCTCTCTCTCTCCCAGTTGGTGCAATGATATTATTGCATGTGTGGACAGCAGATACAGGCTGCTTTTCTAGGTATCTGCACATGTGCATGTGATGGCCTCTGCACCAATTGGTGCCCACCATTTAGTAATTGCATGCAGCCTGCTGTGTGGTAATTGCAGTTCTCACTGTGATTTCAGGACACTGCTATAAAATGATAGGTTAGGTAGGTATAGCCCTTTCAGTTTTGCAAGGTGGGGACCATGCTTGTTTGCTGTGGACACTGTTGTCTCAGTCAGAAGGTTGGTATATGTCTCATGTCTGGATTCTGAGCAAATGTATTACTACACCTGTTCTGACGTGCAAGCAGTGTCTACTATCACTTATTGACATTTATCATTAAGTGAGATTCCCCACCTTTCTGCCTACTGCTACTACATTTCACAGGGAGTCTGAGGGGCACAGCTAACATTTGTTTGCAAATCAGGGATATCCCTGTAAACCAGTCACAGTTGGGAGGTCTGGCCTCTGACCTATTCAAATATGCCAGTGTTTATCCTGCTCTGATACTGTGTGGGGTTTGTAAGGTGCTACTGTAACATTATTCCCTACTAGCATGGCTGGTTCTCTTTTCACAGTCATATCATGCAATTCTACAACACTTGCTGGTTAAGGGCCACAGAACATGATTTGTGTTATGCCATTCCTATTCTCCCTTTACATTCACTCATTGTATTGCATGATATATTTCTTTCAGCACCACACTGTTGTATATCTGCTGTGGTGTAGTGGTACTGCATGCAGACTGGTGAGCCCAAGGTCTGGGGTTCGAGACTGACAGGTGTATTTTATTTTGCTGCTGAGCAATACAAGGGCCCTGTCATACAGAGTGACTAAGGCACTTTTAAGCAGTTGTAAGCGGGTTGGCGCGACGCTTAGCGATGCTTAGCTAAGTGCGCACAAGCTCACACTCGCGCACCCCCACTAACTACTGCTTAAAAGTGCTTACTCCCACTAACACCCATGCTAATTTCTTTGAAAGAAAAGAAAATGGGGAGATAGGAAAGTGGTGAAAAAGGGGGAGAAAGAGGGAAAGACAGTAGGGAAACCAGCTGGGATGTGCAGGAAGGGTGTAGGGAAGGCCCATAGCTGCCCATTTCTGTACCAGCAACAGCTGTGCATATGTTCGTAATTTGGTGTGAAATTTGCAACCTTCCACCCCTGAGAGAGGGATGAAGACAACAGAGTATGTTGTAGTGCCAATTATAATTATCAGCTGGCAGACATGTGTGCAAAATGGGCAGCTATGTATGGGGCGTAATTTTTTTGTGGGAACAGATTGCCCTTTTTTTTTTTTTTCAAGTGAGAGTGGAATGTGAGGTAGGGGTTGTAGGTATATTTGGGGAGGTAGGTTGGGGAGGTAAACAGACAAGACAAACAAGACACATACAGGGATGGAATTTGACACATGGGGTGGGTGAACACAATTGACGGAGAAGGTTGTTTGGAAATCGCAAGACCATGAGCCCACAGATGGTAACAGTGGAACTGAGATCCCCACCCATGGGCAGTCACCACTGCACCTTCACAGCCCCGAGGATGGCTGTGCTGGGGGCTGCGTAGGACGGGCAGGCTCACCTGTGAGACGCACCACTCTCGCCTCAAGCTGGCGTAGGGGATCAGTGACTGAACGCTGGATCTCCCTACTCACCACAACCCGGACCCTTCGAAGGGTGACAGGTGGCCCTTCTCCGCCCACGCTTGCATGGGGGGATGAGCCCCATCCCCTGCAGTGCTTCCACCCGAAGGTGGCACAGGACCAATGGAGGAGGAGAGCCCAGACAGGGCACCAGACCTGCTGGTGCCAGGTGCACTTGCTGGCTGAGGAGGGACAGGTGGGTCCGCTGGGACCAGCCTTCCCATACGTTCTGTGATTATGTGTGTTTAATTACAACATAAGCAAAACAGCATTCCAGATTAGTTGTAACAGCATGCAATAATATTCCCATTAACCCAACACACCAAGGGTACAACAGTTGAACAGCAAGCATAACACATGCATATATTGAACCACAGTGATTATTCCAACAGCATGCAGGGATTTTGGTAGCAACAGGCCACCATGATTGTGGTGTTCAAACAGGGCACATGCATCAACATGAATGCAAATTTTTATAGAACAATAGGAAATATGTCCCAACAAATATTTAAGATTACACATACCCATTGAGGTGTGTAATTGCATGGTTTATGCACATACAGTAGGGTGTAGAAAATACCATGGTTAACATCTTTTAATGACCTTTTCACCTACGCTACATTCCTAGTGACTGCAAGTGTATATCCCCTACATGTATTATTACACTTGCCACCATATATTAGGTTGTGTAATGGGTTTGGCTAGTTCAATATATGCCTGACCTATATCTGACAAACTAACTGTCCAGGATCCAGATGTTACTGCTACATATTTCTTGATTGCATTTATATTTCTTTATCTACATATCTGGGATGTTTTCACATGGCATTTTCACTTTGATTTATACAGAACCCTGAATTTCTTGACACACACTCACATTTTTGGGGAAAATACAACATGCTACACATGTGCCAGTTTTACTTATTCATGCCAGCCAGTAATTGACTGTTGTGGACTGTATATATGTTTCACAGCTACTAGCACTTCCATCGCCCACTTTATATGGGACTGCACAACTCTGGGTAACCAGTACCTTTTCAAACAGTACTCTTTGTATAATGCAAGGGTACAACAACATTTCAGACTCTGTGACACAGAGACACTCTGAGTTTTAGGTCTTTATTAATGACATTACACACTTTTCCACAGGCTCACTCCTTTATTTGTTTTAACGGTGTATATGGCAGACATGTTCAACACATATTATACCTTTATTAATAGGTTAGCACACTCTGTTTTCAGGCTCACTCACTTATTTTATATGACAGTGACTGCAGAGATATTATTCCAGACATATGTTACCTTTCTTAATGGGTTTCTACACTCTTTTTCTGCCTCTCTGACGTTTTTATCTGACAGGACATGCAGAGGACTTATTCAGGCAATTTTATGGCTGTATTATTGGACTACAACACTTTCTTTCATGCTCTCTCCCATATTTTATATAACAATACATGCAGAATAATCACTAACCTGCCTGGTGGCACAGCCTTAGCAGCCTATCAGCATAGGCTTGCTGATTCATAGCACAATCACCTGCAGCTGTAAAGTAAATGAGGGGATATTGAGACATACCTATCTGATATACATACTCCATTATCAATTCTTACATACTGCATTCCATGGCTACATACTCAGTTGTGGGGCTTCCCACATCCCATGGGCCTCCTGTATCCACTGGTTCATGCAGTCCTGCTTTCGTCTCTTCAGGTCTGCATGGTGGTGACGGACCTGCTCACCAGTCCAAGGAATGCCTGTGGCACTGGTGAGGTCATGAGCTAACCAGTTCCAAGCCTCTGCCTTGTACTCCGTCCCTTGGAACTGGCCCTGCAGGAGTCCTGACTCATGATGGTGGACAAGGAGCCAAACCATGAATTTGGACTCCTTGATGCCCCAATGTTGCTCTCGGAAGCGTGTTCCCTCTCCGACACCAGACATTCTAACTGCAGATGTGAGCTACAATCAGTTATGGCGTGTATTCCCACCTGTGGGGCTTAAATATGCCGCATTTCCCGCATTTTTTTGTGATTGGCCATTTTGTAAAATTCTCGGCTAACTGCAGACCTGCTTAGTAATGGTTAAACTATCATTCGTAAGTATATGAATGTTAACAGTGGATGTTTCCCCTATGTTGTCATGGCTTAGTGGTTCTGTACTTTGTTTCTGATGCACAGAGTCCTGGGTTTGAACCTTGTCATTCATTTTATTTTCATACTGTCCAGACTGGCTAGGGGGTGTGGCTGCATTTAAGCAACTTTACTCTGCGTTGCTCCTCGGTGCCCTACGGTGCCCTGGTTGGCACGGCGCACACGTCCGCGCAAACACATTGTGCTAGGTAAAGTGCTTTTAAACTTTGGGCAACTCTATTGCGCTGGGTAAAGCGCTATTAAACTATGGGCAACTCTGTTTAGTTGGGTAAAGTGCTATTAAACTATGGGCACCTCTGCTTAGCTGGGTAAAGCGCTATTAAACTATGGGCATCTCTGTTAAGCTGGGTAAAGCGCTGCTTAACGGCAGGCTATTATATATCTGGATCCTTTAAAAATATATATTTTGTTCACTGATACATTGGCCATTTCACTGCTTTTAATAATATTTTAATCATATATATCTGGTATTATTTCAAATACGGATTTAAAACATAAATAAGAAGGAGAGGGGTGGGACTCGAACCGTGAATGCCTCTTTTTTGTGCATATGGTCTACCATTACGCTATTGCAATTTGGTGTGATTGGCATAAACATTCTTTCTTATGGTCTTCCATGTCGGAATTGCTAACTATAGCTAAGCAATGGGCACACCCGCGCACTCACGTGCAAATACGGGCAGCTATATTGTGGATTTAAAAAAAAATTTAAATATTTTGCTTTTTATAACTGTGATGAGGGTTTACGGTGTCAGGGTGTGTGGTGTTGGGTGCAAGTACATTTGAGCGAACTCGCTCTTGTCTGTTGACATTTTGCTTTTACTACACTTGCAGGGGCATGGACATTTAGACTGCTCAGCAGTCGGACATGCCCCTTGCTTTCATACACGGTCCGTGTAGGAGTTACGGTTGAGTCAGCGTGCCCTCATGAATATTCATGGCACACTGACGTCATACCATTCAACTGCAGCCTCCAAGTAAGACTTATTAAGTCTTACACGGAGGATTCATGAATCTGGGGGTAATTGTTTTCAAAAGGAATCTTAAAATAGATTTCATACTTTCTGAAGAGTTCTTCAAGACAGGAAAACTATGACTGTTTCACTGATTAAAAAAAATAGATGAGGATCGGGAACAGGAAAATGCTGAGATCGGCTTTTGTACTGTATTTGGTAAAATGTATTAGTCAAATTTCATCAGTAGCAGACTGTGGGCAGTTCTTTTCATGCCTTGTAGATGGATTTTATAAAATCCTTTGTAACTATTATACCTGCTGGGATCAGAGCAGGTTTTGTGTAGTTATAAACAAAGAATAAAATAATATTCTGGGAAAACAGCTAGTTGTGTGCTAAAAATAATTAACAAGTCAGACATTAAAAATAGTGGTCTGTGGAATATTTTTTGGGCTCATTGATATCTTCATAGCAGGCTTTAGAATGAGGTTACCCATACCAGTAACATAACATGCTGTTGAGTGTGAGGTGGCATAGGCAGTTACTTCACTAAGGACTCGGTCATACTGAAGAATTACCTGGATGGAATGAATTGATGCACTGAAGAAATAACTAGAACTTCACTGTAATATTTTGGGATTTGGTATGGTTTTGTAAAAAAAAAATGTTGGAAAGCAGATTGACACCCAAACAGTAAAAACTGGTACACTAATCTACAGATTAAAGTACATGTATAGATAACCATCTCAGTTTTTGTGCAATGTACTTATAATAGTATCTTTCTTTTACATATTTATTTTATTTATGCAATAATAACAGAGTTTGCTCTTCAGTTGCTGTCTTTGCTGTTTTCATTAACATTACATCTATCGATCACACAAATCCATCTTGTCAACTTGAAGGCATGCTCACACTATGAGAAGATTATCTGTGAGACGCCTTAGTGACCATTTAAGCAACTCTTTCCTACCTATCTCACAGGCCCACATAAATCATCTCTCTCTGACATACTCACTGCAGTAATTCATATGTATGCTAGTTCAGTTTTATGTACATTTTGTAAAGTCTAAATTGTGAAGGCTTTGTATACATCCAGCTACATATTGTATTATATACAAGTTCGACAACTCTCTAACAGAGTGCACAGAATGTCTGCTCTTCTCTTATTGGATAATAGAAGAGTCTGTGAAAGTAACAAGACAATCCACTGATTAGTTAAATAAAAATATGCATATCTTATTTAACTAATTTATTATCCAAAGAATATATATCTTTTACTGCTGCAATAATTTCTAGTTTACCTGTAGAGTCCTTTTGCAAGGACACTAGATAATTATTTAAGTTCAGTGTGGTTGTACATTATGATTGTAATCTGATAGACCATAGTTTATTCTGGACCTGAATTTCCATTTCACCTTGATAATACAGAGTTGTTTGACCACCCGTTCCTAGAGTTAAATTTTTAATCAGTGTGGTGCATCCTACTTCAACAGGAAGAAGAAATAGCATGTATTAGTTTCTCAAAATTGCGATAAGGTTTTACAATTTACATTTTGGTCAGCATTTCAAGAGGACTGAAATCCATGCTTGGTAATTCAACATTCTTAATGGTAAAACAAAAGGGACTTATAGCAAAACATAAGGCACCATTACTACATTTTGTTGCAGTTTGTATAGTACAGAGAGTTTCACTGTTCATAGCATGGCAATGAAAAAGTAAGAGACATGCAAAACTGTAGTTTATGATTAATAATAATATATGTTACCATGAAACTGGAAATTTGCCCGTGCAACAGTGATTTAAATTATTTTCCACTCTTCAAGGAAAGTAGTTTATTAGTACAAACATCTGAACTGCAACTATGCTGCAGCTGTTTTCATCTAAATTGTACCAGTGTAACTATACAAAATTTAATCCATTTACTCTGAAACAGAAAATCAAAACCACACCATAATGCCACAGCACTGGTCCCCCCAACACATAACACACACACACACACACACACACACACACACACACACACACACACACACACACACACACACACACACAGTTCCATTAATTAAAAAGAAATGTTATATATACTGTCACTGAATGCAATGCAGATTCTATTTGTTCATTCCTCACTCCATGTCTGAATATGTATTAACAAATGGATTCTTTGGGTGCCTTGTGTTTATACTAGTTGGTATGAGCACCTTAACTGCAGAGCCTGAAATAAGTTGGAAATAATAATAATAATAATAATAATAATAATAATAATAATAATAATAATAATGTTAGATAGCTCCTTGAGAATAAGCATACACCCTGAAATGTATATCAATGAAATATGCATATTCAGCTTTACATAACTGTCCTGTGCCTTCCCCATCTGTCCATTCTTTTCTATAGTAGTTCTGGCACTGATTGATTGCAGAGACATTGTGCACCTTCTTCTTCTTCCAGCTTTTCTCGGTTAGGGGTCGCCACAGCAGATCACCTGTCCGCTCATGATTGGCAGTGGAGTTTTTAACAGTGCTGAGTTGCCAGCCCAGTGCTCAACCTTTCACAAAAGGCACATACATTCGCACATACAACCCTAGGGCCAATTTAGAGTGTCCATTTGACCTACAGCATGTCTTTGGGACGAAACTGGAGAACCTGGAGGAAACTCACACTACCACAGGGAGGACATGCAGACTCCACACAGAAGGCACCCCAGCCAAGGATCAAACCGGAGAACCTCTCGCTGTGAGGGGGCAACACTAACTGCTGCACCACTGTGTCCCGCCCCTGTAGGGACAATGTGCTATCATGTGCAGTTCAACTACTTAATCTACACTGTGCTTAACCATCTCCTGGTAATCCAACAGTCATTACTGCTACTTGCTTCTAGCATTTGGTGTTTTTATTTTAGTTCTGTCAAAGATATAGACATTGAAGTTTAGATTGTGGTACATGTTTTACCATAAACAGTTTGATGTTATCTCATCTTGGGGCTATCATATTTTGTATGGGTGTGTTTTCTTTGCAATATACAGAAGCACATGTATGTACAACTTTCTTCTTCCTGCTTTAACCAGACTGAGCCTTTTATTAAGTTTGCTAAATGCTGAAGATGCTTGCTTTACTTGACTGAGAGCTTTTTTTTTTTTACTTCTCTGTATGCATTTCAGCTCTTTATCTAATCATCTGCTGCCTCTGCTTCTCCTATGATGACTCCTGACCAATGCCTAGTCATACTTGATTGAAGGGGACTGAGACATCCATAGCAGCACAAGTATTACCCTGTGGCTGTGCCCATTATTGTTTAGGAAGGAGGTGATGGTGCAGAGATGAAGCCATCAGCATCACATATACTGGCCTTGTGCCTGGGTTACTTATTAATGTTATCCCTTCCCAACATGCTGACATTGTGTGAGATGTTGAATAAGCAAAGATCAGTTTTGAGCGTTTTTGTTGGTTAAATTATTTAATTCAGTTTACTCACTGTTTTAACATAGCTCCACAGAGTTAGATGACCAGCCACTACTCTTCTGTATTCATCTGTGAAATCCAACAAATTTGTTTCATTCTGCTAACCATAGGTACAATTTTATACTGAATTTTGCATTTTTAAACTGCATTTTTCTATATTGCTGATTTTTTAAAACCATTCTTGCTGATTTGTTGCACTTTTTGTCTGCTGCAGCATAGACTAGATTCAGACCTGCTGAATCTGGTTCTGTTTCTTAAATTGAGCACTAAAGCAGCCTATCTTTTATTGGAGAGGGCCACCCTGCACTGTTGTGGCAGGAGAGTGCAGTTAGGACTCATCTGATAGAAGGCTGCTGACACAGGGCTCAGTTTTGAGCTTTTTATTGGTTAAATTGTTTAATTCAGTTTGCTCACTGTTGCTCCATAAGTCCCACATTTGCAAAGGTTTGTACTTGTTTTAACATAGCGCAACAGATTTATTCATCTATATATTCATCTGTTTAAGTGTAGCACACCTCTGTGCACTATCATGTACTGTGCAGTGGGGGTAACCATTGGCGGTTATAGATGTAAAAACGTCAGTAGATACATTTTCCCTTAGTAGCTGCCCATGATCCAGACGAGAACTCCTTAGACAGAGCACCTCAGCTGCACTTTTGCCCCCTAAACAGTCCTAAAACCACCAGATCTACAATAGTCTCATACCATTTTGAGAACCCCTGCTAGTATAGTCCCTTTACAGAACAGCCCATTAGTAGAGACCCTGTTTAGAGCACCCAGTTATACCACACCCTTCCATTTTCTCTCCCCACTGTGAAAACAGGATTTAATCTCACATTATGGATGGTCAGTTTCCCTCTATTTCCTCCTACAAGTCTGATTAACATGGATATCCTGATGCAGTGTAGCAACTATCTCATATACACTGACAACCCTGTTCTCCTAAATCACCCAAGTACAATTTGGATGATCAGTTTCCCTCCATTTCTCCTACCAGCCTGATTAACATGGGTATCCTGAGGCAGTGTAGGAACTACCTCATATACACTGACAACCCTGTACTCCTAAATCACCCAAGTACAATTTGTAAGAGATGCATCTACACTAAGAATCTGGAATCATTGCTCTCTGTCTCACACAGAACCTACACAAACCATGCACTTAACACATAAACCATCATATGCAGAGGTACTCACCAGAAACCTACCTAAACACCAGAGACCTTCCAAACTCAAGCATGCTACACCTAATACAGCACCTACAGCACTCAATACGCATAAAAACACAAGCACCACTGTCTCACCAAATAAGCCCCTAAGACAAAACACATATAAACCAAATGTTGTAGTCAAGGGTGACTCCACTGTGAGATGCCCAGATAACTCATTCACCAGGCTAGACAAGGAGAAGATTACGGTCAGCTGTATATTGGGTGCCAGGATCCATCAGATCACACATGCACTCAGGTCTCTCAAGAACAAGTACTGTTATGACTCTGTCATAGTTCTTGTTGGTGTGAATGACTTGAGATGTACCTCACTGGACTATATGAAGACAGACATGATTCAGCTCTATGCATTCTCCCCTCTCCTAGGATGATACCACAATATAAACAAAAAATGATTAACGTCAACAATTGGCTTAGTTTCTGATATCATTCTAAGGGGATCCAGTTCCTGTCAGCCTGGGATGAAATGGTTGACAGACCACACTTCTTTGCCAGAGATGGTCTTCACCTGTCGCCTATAGGCTTTCGGTTACTGGCTAAGTCACTTGCTTCCCCCATAGTGCCTTTTTTTCAGCAAGGTCTCAAGAACAAAATGTCCAATATGAAAATATCACTCACAAACTAATTAAAGGTTATGCTGTTAAATGCTAGGAGTTTAAATCAGAAACTGCACTCTCTGGAAGCAATCCCCTTCCTGGAGGATGTTGATGTCTGTGCAGTCACAGAAACTTGGTTCAGGGGCCACAGAGAGTACCCTGGCCTTGCAAGACTAAAATGTCTTTGACACTTTCAGACAGCAAAATGAACATGTGAGAACCAAAGGAGAAGGAGTATCTATCTCCATCAATGAAAAATACACCTCTAGACTGGTTAGACAGGAAAACTCCATGGAGTTACTCCAAGTTCAACTAACTGTGGGTAAGACCTCCCTTCAAGTCATCATTAGCTATAGGCCCCCTTCAATGAACCAAAATACACAGACTGTTTATGTGGACCTACTTGAGTCAACCAAATTACAACCAAACACTCTAGTCATGGGTGGTTTTAACTATCCCTCCATTGACTGGGAAAATTATACGAGTACCAACATGCTTGTACAAAGGTTCCTGGACTTTGTTATCACTAAGGCCCTGGAAGAAACAGTATGCAATTCAACAAGGGGTTCAAATATTCTTGACCTGGTCCTCACCAACATGGATTAGCATTGCACTACCACAAGTATAGGACCCTTACTGGTTAAATATGATCACAAATCAGTCACATTTGAAGTAGCTATAACACCTGAACCCCTCATAAGTGAACTTCGGCTGACAATTTTCACCAAATCCAATTATACCCTCCTAAGCGATGGCATAAATAATTTTCAAGTTCCTGTTCCCACAGATGGCATTGACAACTATACTAAGGTATACAAAAATGCCCTGTACAAACACTTATACAAATGTATTGAGACAGCTGTACATGATAAGATCAAAACAAGATCCTCAAGAAAAATCAAGACCCCCTGGTAGAAATCTAGCATGAATAAGTTATACAACAAGAGGAAGAAGTTGCTGTCTAAGAATAAAAAAGAGAGGCCCCAGCAATGGAAGAACACCCTCCTCTGCTTGAACAAACAAATAAGACAACTTGCAAAGTCCTCTAAGGGCAACTTCAAAAAAAATTAGTAACCATAGCTAAGGATAACCATAAGGCATTCTTCAGCTATATCCGTAACCTAAAAGATAGGACCCAGACATGTGTTGAACTACCTGTGGATGGCATCACACACACTAATCCTGTGAAAATAGCTAACCTATTAGCTGACAGATTTGGCAAAAGTTTCACCCCCCTGTCCCCTCCAAACTTTCTACAAAGCATTCCCTCCACATCTCCCCTACCTTGCATCTCCAAGAACAAGTCATTAATGCTCTGTTGAAGGCCAAAAACATAGCCTCTATGTGACCAGATGGCATCCCATGTTGCATTGTAAATGGTCTAAAACATGAGTTAGCAACTCCATTAAGTAATCTCTTCAACCACAGCCTGAGTACTGGTTTTGTCCCTGCTGAATGGAAAACAGCAACTGTCACCCCTTCATAAAGGGGGTACAGCAACAGAGCCTGGGAACTACAGAAATGTAAGCTTAACCAACCTTATATGTAAGGCCATGAAACAAATCATCATGGACTTTATGAATAAGGATATAGGAGACCTCCAAACTCTTGATCCAACACAGTTTGGTTTTGTCAAAGGCAGATCATGCCTGTTAACCCTGGTGGACTTCTTTGAAAACATCACCAGAGCCATAGACAAAGGGAAATCTCTGCATAGAGCCTATCTTGACTTAGCCAAGGCCTTCAATGCAATCCCATATTCGGGCATCATTAATAAATTCTCTCAATTGGATATCAACCTTTATGTCATCAAGTGGGTTGCTAACTGGCTCACCGACAGATCACACTCAGTCAAAGTTGGGGACTTTGCCTCACCCAGCAGACCTCTCACCAGTGGGGTTCCACAGGGGTCAGTGTTGGGCCCCAAATTGTTTGGAATATGCTTCTCAGACACTTAGGCCAAAATAGAGGGGCTGTGGCTGACTAAGTTTGTTGACTACTGTAAATTAGATGCAATAATTAAATCTCAAAAAATGTCAATATACTTCAAGAGGGACTTATACAAACCAATGATTGTGCCAAAACCATGGACTCAAACTCAGTGCAAAAAATGCATTGTCATCCCCTTCAGTAAAAACAATACCCCTGCAGACTATCATCTAAATAATAATACCCTAAGTAACAACTCAGTAGTGAGAAACTTAGGAACGCAAGTTGACTGAAGGCTAAACTTTGACCACCATGTGTCTGTTGTTGTAAGGAAGACATTCTACCTCACACACCTCATTAGCAAAGGCATTGCCTGAAGATTGAAAGAGGTAATAACATCCCTGTACTCCACCATCATCATGCCAATACTGAGAACAATGCACCGTTTGGTATGTACCTTTTCAAGGACCTGCAGCAACTTGAGAGACCCCAGAGATTTCTAACCAAGAAATTTAAGGGTCTCCAGCACGTCATACATTGACAGACAGAAGTCACTGTCACTGTACTGAGTACTGTACAGACTACTTACAGAGCACTTGTCCCTGCCCTACTGAGCAATCACAGATCCAAACCTAATGAAAATGCTGCACATCTGCAAGTCAAATGGGACAAGGGTCACCCACTCCAGAGACCTTAACCTGTCCTGCAACATAAATAGGACCTGCTGGAGAAACAGATAAGTCTCTCAGAGGTTTCTACTCCTCTGACATAGACTACCAGTTCACATCAAACAAAGTGCCTCTATGACCCTGTTTAAGGGTAGCCTGGATGACTGGATGGGGAACTGTAAATTCCTGCCGGGGATTTCACCTATGACACTCCTAGATATAGGCAGTTGTTGCTAACTAATATCTTGAGTTTAGGCAAGATGTTTTATATTGGGTTTCTCTAATATTATACTGGGCACCCATGGCTAGGCTTATAAAATCCTTCAGGTCAATAGCCCATTAACCACCTATGAACTTATGAACTTGTGAGCATG
>NC_056730.1:1032699296-1032739296 GCF_019279795.1 Protopterus annectens
ACTGCACTCTCCAAAGCCAAGAACACAGCCTCCATGGGACCAGACAACATCACAGGCTGCATACTGCATGAACTACAGAACAAACTGGCACCCCACCTAAGTACCATGCTCAATCATAGCCTCATCTCAGGCTATTTGCCTACTGAATGGCACACCATGACGGTTATCCCACTCCACAAAGGGGGTGCCACCACAGACTCCAGAAACTACCGCCCCATTAGCTTGATGAGCCTGGTCTGCAAGGCCATGGAACATATCATCTTGGAGCTTATAAACAAAGACATAGGTAACCTCCAAACCCTGGACCCCACTCAGTTTGGGTTTGTAAAAGGTAGATCATGTCTACTAAACCTGACTGACTTCTTTGAAACAGTCACTAGAGCTGTAGATGAGGGCAAGGTTGTGCACACAGCCAGTCTTAACCTCGCCAAGGCTTTCAATACCATCCCCCACTCTGGAATTATAGATAAACTCACTAAACTGGGCATAAATATCTATGTCACAAGATGGGTAGCCACCTGGCTCACTGACAGGACCCATACAGTAAAAGTAGCTGACTCCAAGTCCGACTTCAGACCAGTGATGAGTGGAGTACCACAGGGTTCAGCCTTGGGTTCTCTCCTGTTTGGCATCTACTTCTCTGAAGTGCAGGCCAACATAGAAGATCTTTGGCTAATAAAGTTTGCAGATGACTGCAAACTGGGAGCCATAATAGAATCACCTAATGATGTAGACATTCTACAATAGGGCCTCACAGGGGCAGATGCTTGGTGTCAAAGTCATGGCCTCAAGCTCAATGCCAAGAAGTGCATTGTCATCCCCTTTGGGAAAAACTCGGTACTCATGAACTACCACATAGGCGGTAGCTCACTAAACAGTGAAAGTGTGATAAGTGACCTCTGGAGACAGGTGGACAGTAGTCACTCCTTTGATAACCACATTGCCACAGTAGTCAGGAAATCCTTCTACGTGGCACACCTCATCACAAAAGGGTTCTCCTCTAGGAAAAAAGAGGTCATTGTTCCTCTCTACTCATCCCTCATCAGACCCATTATAGGGTACAATGCCCCATTTGGCATGTATCTCACAAGACATCTACAACATTTGGAAAGGCCACAGAAATACCTCACTAAGAGGATTACCAGCCTCAAACAGATGCCATACACAGACTGTCTCAAAAAACTCCAGCTCTACTCCATTGCATATTGCCTACTCAGAGGCGATCTCTGCCTAGCATACAAAGCTATTTCAAACCCAGAGTTGTTGGACATGCTACACTTAAAGAAATCCCAATCTCTCTGAATCACATGCTCCAGGGACCTAAACCTTGTCACCACAATAAACAGAACATACTAGAGGGATATATTCCTGTCCCAGAGACTTCCCATGCTCTGGAACAAACTACCCATTCATGTCAAGCAAAGCTCCTCATTGGCCCTCTTTAAAAAAAAAATCTTGACGACTGGATGGAAAATAGAAAAATTCACCCCGGGGATCACTTCTGAGGCATTGCTTGACAGGGGCTCAGGGAAATAATTTTCTTGGGTGGCGAAAGCCAGTGAAACTTTTTGGCTAGGCTTATATAGGCCCCAGGGACGATAGCCTAGTATCTAAATATGAACCTATGAACCTCAATATTCAAGCCTTCCCTCCATTATAACAGGGTGAAATTTTATATGATTTGTCTTTTTTGTTTCAGAAAAAATACCTCCCGTGTTAAAAGGATGTGCTTGGCAACTTACTCTTGAAAGCAGAAGGTTGGATTGATAGCTATTACTGGAAGCAACTTTGTTCATTGTATTGAATATATTAATAGCTTTCTAAAGTTAAAAGCTGCTAGGTTATAATAATATAATTTAATGAATGGTGTATAGCTTTTAATATTTCATTAGAGTTTAATTAAGCATAGAGTTTTCATTTTTAACTGTATTCACAGTGAAATTTAATTCTGGTTGGTTTTGAGATCATGTGATTATATCTGATGCATTTAAATTCTTAATGTTATTAAGTAATTTATTCTGATGAGGTTCTAGTGAAAATTAGGATGAAAGCATTTAATAAAAGACTTACAATTACACCAATGTGCTACGATTTTCCTTCAACTGGTTGATGAGTTTCTTGATTATGGGATGCAATGTTAACATGCAAGATGCCTGTATACATGTACCCAAAATGCAGTTTTAGACTGCTCAGTGTAAAAGTTTAAATGTCCTGTTCAATTTGGAATGTAAGGACTATTAAGTTTGACTACTTACTGGTGTTTATGGCTAGGCATTTTATGGTCCTGGTGATCGCTTACCTAGCATTATTCATGTGCTCCTGCTTTCTGTGTTCCTATGTTATAACCCACACCTATCCTCTGTGTAAACAACCTGTTTACATCCCCCCATGAAACATATCAGACTTTGTTGTATATTTGACATGAAAAGCAGTGAATGGGAATTTACATGACCAGCTAAAACCATTAACATAAACACCTGGAGTTAAATAAATGCAAATGTCTATCATTATTTAGTACTGGAGCAGTCCAATTATCTAATGCTCAACTGATGTATTCCTGGTTATAAATCTGCTACATAGGGAACGGAAAAATAACATTAGGTTTGTTGCAGTCAACTGATTTCTGAGTAAAGTACCCATTACTTAAAGCAGGGTAATGGGTCATCCCTTAAATCTCCCAACGTGTTTGACATATAACATTTATAGAAGATCCCTATGTTTATGGCTCTGATCCTTTAGTGTCATCCCAAATGGGTGAAATACAAGCATTGTCACCTGGGCTAGAGCACAGTCTGGGGTAAATGAAACATAACAATTAAAGGAAAGAGCTGTGTAAGAAGGGGTAGTAGGGAATATAATAAAGGGGAAAGGAATGAAATAGGTAGTAAGGAAGGGGAATTTGTTGAATACATGTATTCTGTGCCTAAGTACACAGTATTTTCAGACCAGTTAGTAAAGATAGTAAAGTATTACTGGGATATGTTACTAAAAGATGACAGATTCATCTGTCTTAAAAATAAAAAAAATAAGGTTTTCTTATATGAGGGGAAGGAACATTAAAGATTTTATAGTTAAAGGGAAGTTTATGTTACCTTCAGAGAAGAGATAGTTGGAATTGAATAATTCAGGGACCATAACTTGTGGTAAATGTTCAGTATGTCAATTTATAGTTAATAAATTTCCACAAATAAATAGAAAAAAGTCTGAGATAAAAGGTCACTTTAATTGTAATAGTGAGGCAATAATATATGCACTGAAATGCCCTTGTAATAAGTATTACATAGGGGAATCTAAGAGGTTAAAAGAACATGTGAGAGATGTAAAAAATAAAAGTGAAATAAGTCCAGTAGCTATGCATTTTTTGCAGGCACGTGAGGGTAATACTACTGGTTTACAAGCTACAGTTTTGGAACAAATGCAAAAAAAGTAGTGAATTGTTATATGATGTGAAAAAAACAACTAAGGAAACAACAATCAATTTTTATTTTAAAGTTTAATACACTGGTTCCTAATGGAATGAAGAAAGAATGCAATTGGAACTGTTTTTTAATAAAAAGTTTTGGTATAAGTTGTTTTTTTATGAGCTGTTTTTTTAAGAGAAAGGGTATAATTGATATGTTAATGAAGTGTTAATTAGGCTATGATGTATAAATATAGCAAGTTGCTGAAGGTTTAGTATACTCTGTTAAACGCTTTTTGTAAGCCAAGGTGCTAGAGGAAGAAGTTGGTATGTCTTTTGTGCAATAAATGAAGTTCTTAGAATGTTGGCTTTTTCGTGGTGTTTTCCTGGATTGATTTTTTTTCCTTTTGGTAGTGGTTTACAATAAAAATTAAACATATTTATTTCCTAACAAATTAAATAACTTTATGAACAGTAAGCAATGCAGGAATGTGTTTGCTAAGTTACTGTAAGAGGGTTAAAAACTCTGCCAAATAGTACCCAAACTATGCAGAAGGACAATATTGCATTTTAACAGAAAGTTTTATTTCAGAAGGAACATGTGATTAATTCAGCATTCTGCTTAAGGCAGCTATTTATTTGTTAAATACATATAACTGAACCTTGACAAGTCCAAAAATTTCTGAAGTTGTGCAGGGAAGTATTTCTAGTTCTTGAGGTGGGAGAGGACTCCTGGCAATCTATTTTCATTATTAATGATACATTGCTTAGGCTATGGGGACCAGAGGAAGAACTGTAATCAAAACTGAAAAAAGAAATCAACACACCAGAACCTACAAAAATAAATATGTATGGTCTATAGAACAATGCTTAGTACTAATTCTGCATACATAAAACATGCAAAGCAAACGAGGTCTGGTAACAAACCAATTTGAGCAGGGACATCTTCAGTATTTAGGGGTTATTTAGAGAGAAAGGGGGGAGGAGGGTAGGGCAGGTATAAAGGAGATGGGGAAGAGGGAAGTTTGTTAAAGCTGGGATGGCAGGGAAGATGTTGCATAGAGCTCTGGAAAGTGAAAGGTTCACTTAATAAGGAAAGTTTAGAGCAAGTGAGGTAGGTCTGGGGTTGGACTTAGAGGTCTTATGTTAGTGTAGCTGGGAAAGGGGTCAGAATTTGGTGTGAGCTTGTTAAGACAAGTTCTATATCTGAGATGACCATAGGTATTCAGAGAACAGGTAGGCCTTGGGTAGTAGTGGGGGGATGGTGGTATTAAATACCCTGCGTATAGGTAGGGTAGGTGTGTTTGCATGTTACGTTGTGTTTGTGCATGTTGTTCTGTTTGTTGTAGTGTAGTTAGGTAGGTGTATGTGTGTGTTTGTGTGGTGGTGTGTGTGTGTGTGTGTGTGTGTGTGTGTGTGTGTGTGTGTGTGTGTGTGGGGTTATGATTGTAGTTTTCGTGGTTGTGGGTTTTCAGGTATGTGGAATTGGAATTTCGACTATACAGTCTCGAAATACTGAAATTCAACATTTCAGTATTTTAAGATTGTCAAGTGAGTAAACACACATGCACACAGGCACACACACACACACACACACACACATATATATATATATAGATAGATAGATAGATAGATAGATAGATAGATAGATAGATAGATAGATAGATAGATAGATATAGATATATATTGGATTGCATATATTAGGTATTGGGGCTGCTGTTTTCTTGGTTATTTGGGACTGGTGAGTAAGTTTAGCTTGGTAATTTTGTGGAGTTTCCACGTGGTCAGGCCACATGGCGTCAGTTCAGGAAAGGGTTCTCATTTTGCTCAGGTTGGTAAGTGGCTGGAGGTAGGAAAGAAGGAAGAAACACAGAAAAATGTGTATTTGTAGGGATGTTGGCTGGTTTGGCCATAAGATGGTGTGATGGCACTTAGGGCGGTTTTCAGACCAGGAGGTGTTAGCAGTCCCCCCCTTCTATAACAAAAAAAATAGAGAGAGAAAGAGAGAGAGAGAGAGAGAGAGAGAGAGAGAGAGAGAATAATTAAAAGTATCTGTAATTAGTACATGATGAGGGGGGCAGTACATTGAATGGCCAAGTCTTACCCTGTTGAATGCTGGTGTAGAATGCTGCAGGTGCCGTTGGCTTTCAGGCACAGCCATTGCATTTGGTCCACATGTGGTAGTTGTCCAGGGAATCAACTGGCTTTGGTTAGTCAGTGGTGTGTTTGTGCTCTGGTTAATGCTATGGGCTGCCTCATTGTGGCAGGTTTGAGGAGTTGTCAGAAGGAAAAATGTGCTTCCTAGTAATGGCTGTTGTTTCTGCATGCTCATAGCATGATTAACGGTCATGGAGTATTTTCCTTTAGGGTTCTTGATGGTTAGTGTTAGCAGATGGTTCATGGTATTTTACATGGTGTTTATGGTGTTTCATTGGCTAGAAAGGGGTTTTGCGGGAAGAATAGGTACAGAATGGAGCATGTTTCATTTTATGTGGGTTTACAGTTTGTGCTGTATTTTTTTTCTTACTCATTTTCTTCACCATCTTCGGTATTAAAACATTCCATAAGCAATATTATTCAGTCAAACTCTTAAAAATACCCAGACCTCTTTTCCCCAAAATGACCTATTACATTCTTAAACCATGAAATGTATATTTACATATTTTTAGCATTACACCCTTGAAATAAATATAGGCTCTCCTCCCCCATTTTTTTCCTTTTCTACACAGTATGTTGGAGTGTGTGTAGTGCACATGGCATTAAGTAGTGGGAGGTATGGGTTAGGTTCCTAATGGGCTTGTGACGATGCACTAGTTTTGTAGGGATCTGAGTTGGAGAAGTGGCTTAGTCATTCCAGGATTAGTCTGTGAAGCTGAGTGACTCTGGGTGCATAGTCCATCTCATTTTTAACTGATGTGTGGAGAGACAGAATTCTTTATGGTCCGTTGGGTAATGGGAAATAATAATGCAGAGTGAATACATTTTTTTTTTTGTCTCTCTTAGTCTTATTCTAGTTTTTGTTTTGGCAGATGGTTGATGTGTAGAATTTGTGGGAGAGATGGGCAGCCATTGTTTCGCAGGCAGAGGAACTGTTCCGTGAAATGCCTAGCAGTGAGCCTCCAGTGGCTACAGAACCTGGTGAGTACAGTCGGAAGAGAAGGTAGCTGTTAAAGAGAGGATTGGTACCCTGAGGGAAGCAGGCATGCCAGCTGATAGATGCTGTCCCAGTGGATATTTCAGCCACTGGAGTAGTGCTGGAGGCAGCTCCAAGTAATGGCATGTTGTAGGAAGTTGATGTAGGTGGGTCAGACATGGGGCATTTTGGGAATATTTTGGGGGTAGGTGAGAATGAGTCATGTCAAGAGCTTGGCAAAGTTGCAGAGGTCATGGAGTATAAGATGACAGGGTGATGGGGGGGCTGTTTTAAGAGGAGGCATTCTTCTGGGATGGTAGAGTAGGTTTGTCTATGTGGAGTTTTGAGTCTTCTGCAGGTGGGATGGGATCCCAACTACATGAGGTTCATTCAGATTTTGGGATTCAGCCGGGTGATTGCTTAGCCACACAGGCCTTGGGCCAAGGGAGTTGGGGGGGTTCTGACCTCTCACATTCCATCTTCAGTTAAAGAAAAGATCTGGAATGTGGAATATGTCATTGTCTTTAAGTTAATTGATGCAGAAGAGGTTCAGTGCTTGTTGGAATCTGAATCAACTAACAATAAAGATCTTTTAGCAGCTTTAGTGGCTTTGGGGAGGAAGAGAGTAGGGCAGTTGCAACCCCAGTCATGGGAAAATAGGGTGTTAAGCTTTGTGTATTACATGGCAGTTTGGATGGAGAAAGATAATGCCCTGACCTTTTACGGTTTTAGCTTATTTCTTAATAATCCACAAAGCTCAATGTCTTCAGGCAGGAAACACATGGTTATGGTATGATCAGAGGTTTCAAAAGTGGAAAGCAGTAGATCAATCATTGCAGTGGGAGGGTAGACACCCTGACATATGGCTAGCCACTATGTTGGATAGGTTTGGATCTGTTAGCAGAAGGGGTAACTTAGGAAAGGAAGGGGTGGGAGTCTGTTGGGGTTTTAATGTAGGGTATTTTTTGGGGGGTGGAGTGTAAGTTCACACACATGTGTTACAAGTGTGTGGGAATACACCTAGCTGTACAGTGTGGCTAGATGGATGGCAATGCGGTCAATCCAAGTTTGCCTTTGACCAAAGTGGGAGAGTTACCGTCTTCATTTCTGGTATGTCAAAGTTTGCATGGCAGTGGGAATTTTCCAGGACAGAGAGATGAAGTGCCCTTTCGAGAGGTGAGGAGAGGACTTGGGGACATATTCTCCTGTTAAGGTGCAGGTATTGCAGAATATGCACAAGCAATTTCCAGATTTGGCAGTTGAAAGGAATTAATTAGTAAATATTCTTGGGGATTTTCTGTTAAATCAGTTGGTGGGGACAGTGTTGCCTGTAGAAATTTGTGCTCAGTACAGGAGAAGGAAGATATTTTGGAAGGTTTGGTGTTGAAGGAATGGCAGGAAGGTAGGTTATTGTGCCATTTGACAGCCTCTCTTTTGGCAGTATTAACATTTTTCCATTAGGTCTGGTTCCTAAGATGGTGGGTGTTGAATTTCATTTGATTCACCATTTGTCTTATCCCAAGGGGAATTCCATGAGTAATGCACCTTTTAATGATGCAGTGCAGGTTATTCAGGGGTTCAACGATCCATGGTTGGTAAAGGTGGATATTAAATCTGTGTTTCGAATATTGACAGTGTGGGAGGAAGAGTGGCCTCTGTTGGATGTGGTGGTTGGTAACAAATTTTATTTTGACAAAACTATGCCAATGGAATACGCGGTAGCTTGTGCTACTTTTGAGAAGTTTAGCACTGCACTCCATTGGATTTGGCAGCAGTGGGTGGGCACTCAGAGGATGATACATTACCCATATGATTTCCTGATAAGTGGTGATGGGAGAATTTTTGGGGATATGTGAGAAAATGGGTGTCCCATTGGCTAGGCAGAAGTTGGAAAGCCTGTCTAAAGCATTGGATTTCTTGTGTTTGCTAGTGGATGTGGAGCAGAGGTTGTTTTGTCTACTAGTTGAGAAGATCATACATTTGAAGGAGAAAATTGGTTGGGCAATGCTCAAAGACAAGGTGAGGATTAGGGATGTTATGGGGTTTTTAGGGCTTCTGAATTTTGCATGTTGGGCAGTTCATTTGGGGCATACATTTTGTAGGTCCTTAGCCTTTTTGTTAAAAGGGGGAAAAACAAGCATCATTGAGTAAGAACTGGTAAACAAGCATGGGCAGATTAGTGCCTTGATTGTCCTTCTTTTAGCAAGATAATGGTGAGTCATACCTCCCAACCATCCCGAATTACTCGGTTTTTACCGAGTTTTGGGGTCCAAATAATGGGGTGCCATGGTTTCCGAGTGGCACCCCTTCATTTCCGAATTGTCCCCAGTTTTTTTAAAAGGTTGTATTTTTCCACAGTTTCAGCTGACGTCATCAATTGAGCTCGAGGGCTCACATACTCATTTCCGGCTGGTTTCTGCCTGGGAAGGACTGTTTGATCTCAACTGAGTCTGTGCAGGTCGATTGAATTGCGGCTTAGTTTGAATCTCAAGTATTAAGCTGCTGCATGGGTGATTGAATGGTGGAAACTTCTGCAAGCGAGTCAGGTTGCTTTCTGCCCGGGAAGGATGACTCTCACTCATTTACTTGGATCTGCCAGTGGCTCAAAGTCGAAGTAAGTGCCTGGGTACTGCAGACTAGAGCTTGAGTGAGCAGGAATTGGATCTGTGAATGGAGCGTGTTTCAAGGTATTTTTATTTTTTCTCATGCACTGAATTTCAGGTGTGTGTGTGTGTGTGTGTGTGTGTGTGTGTGTGTGTGTGTGTGTGTGTGTGTGTGTGTGTGTGTGTGTGTGTGTGTAGTGTGAATAGTTTTTAAAAAGTCTCATTGCATTATCCAAAATAAGCGACTAATATTACCATTGCTTTTGTGCACTATTTTCTGTTGTGTGTGTTGTTTGATCTCTGTTCTTACCTCCCTTTAGATTATTTTATTTATTTATTTTTACATTGTAGGCGTGGTGCTTAGGTTACCATGGATGCATCTTCTTGAGCTGGGATGACCTGTTAACTTTCACTGAGTAAAGCAGTCCCATAAGTGTACGGGTGGCCCGAAAAATTTTTTCGTAGAAGCTTATCATTTCAGGAGAGTGCTGCCCTGTTTTTCCTTAATCCGTTTCCCCGTAGGTTGTATTTTGTGTTGAAAAGAGAGCTGGCATTCAGGTATTGTTTACCTAACCACGATATGAGCATACCTTACCTTAACTTTATATTTCTGTTCTGCGATCTATGGTCCACCCCCTTTTAGAAATTAAATGAGATATGTTCATTTTGCATGAGCTGGGCATGGGTAAGACTGGTTTTATTTTTTAAGCAGTGTTACTTTATTTGAAGCTAAGCAAAAATTGACTTTGTCGCTAGAATTTTATTCACTGTTCCAATTAACTTCTGGTTTTTTTTTGTGTGTTTTTTTGCCTTTAACTTAGCTGTGTGGAGAAGAATGTGAACTGCACAATTTCATTTATTTTTGCATTGTTTTGGTATCCCAATGTAATGATTTACCTTCTTACATAGTTATGTTTGTCTATTAATGTTTTGTGGTCCTCTGTGCTTGCAGGTTTTAAATAAAATTTGACAACAGATAAGTAAAAAAAATTCCTTTCCCTTCTTAGATTATCAAGTTGGCCTTTTCATGATATTAGTTGTGCAGCGAGGTTGCCTGTCTGGTAATTGCTTCTAGAAAAAATGTAAAGCTCCTGTACATTGCAGTGTATCAGAGGCAAGCAGTGGCTGTTCTTCTGTCTGTACTGTTTGTAGTGCGGGTAGGAAGGATTTGCGTGAAATTATGAGACTCATCCTTTGTAAAAGTTTTGGGATGATGGTGTTACAAATGGCCATCCTTCTGGTTTGCTTTAGTGTTGAATGAGTAGAGCATTAGTGAGGTGAAGATTAATACAGAGGTGCAGTTTTTGTTTTCCACATCATATCTACTAAACGTTTCTGAGGGAGCCAGGTTGATTGTGGGTAAACAACTTGCATAGAAATGCCAGTTTCAATGTATACACACTTATTGAAGTCAGAGTACGTTAACTTTGGAGTTGATCACTTTTGTACAGTTGCTATGATTTAACAAGATTTGTGGTGTAGTATAAAGTGTAGTCTTTCTAGGAACATGACCCCTAAGGTAGGAAAGCAATAAATGTTTTATTGCAGTTGGCTATCACCATCAGTTGATGACTGTGTTGCTGCATTGTTACTGTAATGGTTTTATCTAGTAAGAGTAGGTATAGACTGAAGCCCCTACTACATTCTCATTAGAGGGTGCTGACTATTTTGTGGGAAGATGTCCTTAGGATTGTGTTGAATGTTCTTCAGTAGAACATGTTCCCAGCACACAGGGCTTGGAATGGACCTTTCCTAACACTCTGCTGAGCTAGAAAGATTGTAGCATTTTGTAACTCAAAAAAAAGACCAAGTTTTCCAAGCTACCTGAACTTACCTCATTCAAGCTCTGCCATGACAATTGGATAGGCACATCTAATCAATTGGGGTGACAAATTCACCAACTGAATTCTTTGGGTTGCAAGTATAGGCTGTTTATGGTACCTAGAGTGCCTGGCTGTTAATTACCTGTGAATATGTTTCCATTATTCTGATGATGAGGGTTTTCGATTATTTCAGATGGGTATCTGGTATTGCCAGAACATATAGGTACACTTTCTCCCCAGGCTTTCAGCTTAGAAACCTTATCTCTGAGTTTAATATGGATTAAACAAAAGTGGAAAGTCATTTGAAATATGTTGTTAGTGTGTTAGTCAACCATGTATTAGTGTATTGGTGATTTTCAAAAACGTCTTGTTTTACATTTACTTTAATTTCCAGTTCATGCCATATTTTGATTGTCTGTTCTTCAGTTTGCATTTGAAAGCTGGTATCCCACAATCCCATTGGAGTGGGTGGGGTTACATAATTATGTATGCAAATGTTATGTTAATCAGCGTACAGATTTGTACTTATTTTTCATGGGCCTTGTCCAGATTTTTGATGTTTCCAGGTTGAGAGGTATGTGGTGAGTCCTTTTGGCAGACATATTGGATTGGTCAAGGTGAATTGCACTTGTTTACTGATGCCCTAGAGGGAGTTGGAAAGGGAGAATTTTTTTGGTGGTGAATGGTTTGCTGCTTGTTGGCCGGCAGATTGGAAGGATTTAGGCTTTTTGGAGTTAATGCCAATTTGGGCAGCATATGTGGTCTGACAGGCGAGATTGAGGGGAAAAAAGGTTGTTTTTATTCAGATAATATTGCAATGGTATGAGTTTTGCAGGTGAAAACAGAGACTCACACTCCATGTTCCTAAGCACTCTGGAGAATATTAGGGTCCAACCTAACACTCTCATACTGGGCAACTTCAACTACCCCTCCATTAACTGGGAAAACTACTAGACGTAGCAACATCATTGACCTGGTCATCACTAACATGGGCGACCATTGCACTACACCAATAGTCAACTCATCCCTGGTTAGATTCGACCACAAACTAATCACCTTGGAAATCCACATCCCTCCCCCCACCCCCACCCCACAAAGGTAACCGCCATGAAATACTTCTCCAAAGCTAAAACAGAGTTGGCTAACTTCACGGCACCCATGCAAATGGAGATGCATGACCACTGAATCATACACCAATGCACTGTATGAACACATACGCAAATGCATGGATCTCGCCATACCCAAAAAAAACAAGATTCCTTCCTCCAAAAAATGGAAGCCAATCTGGTTGTCCCCTGCCATAAACAAACTCTACAACAGAAAGAGAAACTGATGCGGAATAAGGTGAAGTCCGAAGACTGGAAAAACTCCCTTATCAGCCTCAACAAAAAGGTAAAATCCATCATCAAATCCTCTAAAACTAGCTATGGAAACAGAATTATAGCAGATAGTAAAGACAACCACAAGGTCTTCTATAGTTATGTAAAGAATCTCCACGGCAATACCCAGATCTGCTCTGAGCTACTGCACAATGGTACCTCCTATAATGAGCCAACAGATATTGTCAATACACTGGCAGACAGATTCAGTGCCAACTTTACCCCCCCCCCCAAGGGACCAGTCACAATACCAGTAGATTGCCAGGCACCCAGTATTACTGTTACACAGGTTAAAACAGCACCACCCAAAGCCAAGAATACAGCTTTTATGGGACGTGACAATATCCTTAGCTGTGTTCTACATGAACTACAGAGTGAACTAGCACCTCACCTGAGTGTCCTGTTCAATCACAGCCTCACCTCAGGCTTTGTCCATACCGAATGGCACACTGCTGCAGTCATCCCTCTCCACAAAGGAGGAGTAACTACAGACCCTAGGAACGATTGCCCCATTATCCTGATGAGTCTGATATGCAAAGCTATGGAACACATCAACATAGACCTAATAAACAAGGATATAGGGAATCTCCAAACTCTGGATCCTACATAGTTTGGTTTTGTGAAGGGTAGATCATGCCTGCTCAGCTTGGTCAACTTCTTTGAGTCAGTCACCAGAGCTGTGGATGAAGGCAAGGTGGTTCATACAGCCTATCTTGATCTGGCCAAGGCCTTTAATACCATTCCACACTCAGGAATCATAAAAAACTCACTAAGCTAGGCATCAACCCCTATATCACTAGGTGGGTTGTAAACTGGCTCACAGGTAGAACCCACAGTGTGAAAGTAGCTGACTCCAAGTCAGACTGCTGACAGTCACAAATGGAGTCCCACAGGGTTCAGTTCTGGGTCCTCTCCTGTTTGGTATCTACTTGTCTGAAGTCCAGGCCAACACGAAGGGACTCTGGCTGAGAAAGTTTGCAGATGATTGCAAGTTGGGAGCTGTTATTAATTCCCATAGTGATGTTGACATCCTACAGGAACGCCTCACCGAAACCAACGACTGGTGTCAGAACCATGGCCTTAAGCTCAATGCCAAAAAATGTGTCATCATCCCCTTTGGGAAAAACCCAGTTCCCATGAATTACCACATCAATGGTAGTCCACTGAACACACAAGGCATTATAAGAGATCTGGGAACACAGGTTGACAGCAACCTCTCTTTTGACCACCACATTGCCACTGTGGTCAGAAAGTCCTTCTATGTGGCACATCTCATCACTAAGGGTTTTGCAGGAAGAAAGAGGTCATAACCTCCCTCTACTCTTCCCTCATTAGGACAATCATTGAGTACAATGCCCCATTTGGCATGTACCTCACCAAACACCTGCAAGAACTGGAGAGGCCACAAAAGTAACTCACAAAGAGGATCCTAGGCCTTAAACATTTGTCCTATAAGGACAGACTAAAAAACCTCCAACTATTCTCTGTCTTATATCATCTACTTAGACACAATCTCTGCTTGACTTACAAAGCCATGTATGACCCAGCTCTTTTAGAAATTTATTTTTATTTATTTATTTATTTATTTATTTATTTATTTATTTATTGGCATTTGTTAACCAGGTTTGTCCAACTGGGCTTGTGGCCCCTTTTCAGTGGAGACCTGAGGAGAAAAGCTCCAGTAATACATTTTAAAACAAGTACAATTTTAAACAATATTGATATAATAGCAGTTATAGCAAAACAATTTACATATGTTGGGTTACGTGCATAAAGTTAAAGTTGCATTAAAAAGAAGCTAAGTAACAATTATACATTGATATAGTTCAATAGGTCAACAACAAACATTTTTTGTTTGTATAAAATTGTGCAAATGCATAGTAGACACATTGGGGAGAGAGGTGTAATGAGATACTAAGTATGGTCCTTTTGAGGGTACATAATGAAATGCTAAATCTAAAGAAATCCCTCCGCACCACATGCTCCAGAGACCTCAACCTCATTACCACAATCAAGAGAACATGTTGAAGGGACAGGTTCATAACCCAGAGACTCCTCATGCTATGGAATAGACTTCCCATACATGTCAAGCAGAGCACCTCACTAGCCCTCTTCAAGAGAAATCATGCTGAGTGGATGGGAAATACAAAATTCATTCCATGGACCACTCCAGTGGCTTTTCTCAACCGAGGCACTGGGAAATAAGGTCAGATGGCACAATGCCAGGGTAATCCTACAGCGTAGGCTTGTAAAGACTCCAGAGCCATTAGCCTAGTACACACCTATGAACCTATGAACCTCTTACTGTTAGTATTAGATAAGTTGGTTTGTCAGAATTTGTTGATTAATTTTTCGTTCACATGTATGCATGCGACAAATGCTAGGAATGGAATTGTTGACAGCTTGTGCTGTTTTCAACTTTCCAGGTTTCAACAGTTAGCTCTGAGGGCAGCAGATGAGCTGAGAGCATTGCCAGATGAGGTATGGCAATTTGGGTTAAAGTAGCCAGATGGTTGGTGCAGCAGTATTGGGTGGCATTTACCAGGAATGCATATGGTAGGGCATTACATGATGTTGATAAGTTTATTTTACAGTTGCCTGAGGAAGAGGAAACTTGGTCAGAAAAATCATTATTGCAATACTTGGCCTGGGCGTGGGTACAAGGTAAGGCAGTGGAGTCAGTCAAGATGGATTTGGCTGTGATTAGTAGATTTGTGCAGGTGGCAGGGTTGAATGATTTTACTAAGTCCTGGACAGTTGGTTGCATGTTGAAAGGATGCGGTGGACTGGCTGGTGTGAATATGGATAAGTGATTGCCATTGATAAGACAGGTTTTGAAAGTTTTATTGCTGGCTATGGGCTTGATGGTTGGGAACTCAGGGGATTACCCCTGGTGGGTGATCTTGTGTTTATGGATGTATTAGGGTATCAGAGTTGTTAGGGTCACTAGTATGGGAGGGGGACATGGTGTATTATGTGGTAGTGCACATTTGGTTGCATAAATCTTAGATCAGGATGGGAAAGGTATACTGATAGTGCTTGGGAAAGAAAGGAATGATTGAATGAGTCCCACTGTTTGGGCTAGGAGGTTACTGCAGTTACATGATGAGAGCCCTCAATACTTGTTTTTTTGGTTGGGCGGGGGTAAGATGGTAAAGAGTAATCAGTTGGTAGGTGTGATGCGGAGGGATTTTCATTGTGTTGGTTTTCCAGGAGAGAGGTTTTCCATTCATTCCTTTTGCATAGGTAAGGTATCTGATTTAGTGATGGAAGGCAGATCAGTTGAGGTTATTAAGAGGGTGAGTCATTGGTCTTCAAATAACTTATTGTCTTATATTAGAAGATTTGATAAAGTAGTTGATTTGCTATTATTTTTTTTTTTTTTTAGGAAAGATTGTCATCCTGAGTCATTTGTATATTCATTGGGTAGTGAAGATGGCCGCAGTTAGGATGGCTGGCAATGAATTGGATTTGCATCATGTGGCATAGTGTTTAAGGCCTTAGGTGAAATCACTTCATGGATGAATTTGCACATTTAAAATCATGAGTGGGGCTTCCTAGAGTACTTGTGGTGCATTTGGTAGGCAATGATTTGGGACTAGTTCCAGAGTGGCAGTTAGTGTACAGGGTAAGAGAGGATTTGATTAGTTTGAAGGGGTTATATCTGGGTATGTGCATTGCATGGTCTGAGATAGTACCATATTTAATTTGGAGCAATGCTAATAGTTTTATGGCTTTGGAACAGGCTCGGTTGTATGTTAATTGTTGATTGACAAGGCAATTGGTTACTTTGGGGATTCAGATGATAGAACATAGGGATTTTAATGACAGGGACCAATTCTGGTACAGAGAGAATAGAGTGCAGTTGAAAGAATTTTGTCTAGACCTGTTTAATATACACCTACCTTTATTTTTGAAGGGTTTTTACTTAAACCTATACAGTATATGGGGAGCAGCCTGGGGTCAGGCTGGTGGGTGGAGAAGAAGGGCAGGCATGTCCCTTTTCTGATCCCCCTCTGATTTTGATGTTTGATGCAAAGAAGTTTAGGGGATGAAAGTGAGTGGTAGGATGCTGCTTGATTAGTACAAATATGTGAGCAGTGGTGAGGATGCTGCTTATTCAGGCAGGATGAGGAGCAATACACTGCCCTGATGAATGGTTACGAGGATATTCATGTTGTGATTAATAAACTGAAATGATGCATAGAGTTATGTTAAAGGAAGTTTAATAAAGATCATCAAATGCCATTTTAGTGTTTTGTGTTTTAGTGAAGTGGACCGGGACAATGCACTTACAAAAGCTAAGCTAAACATAGTAAGATGTGGTACCATATGAAATGCCAGTTATTGTTAGAGATGGATTCAGCAGTAGGTGACCTAGGCAGTCACCTAGGACCCACTATGCTGGGGGGCACACTAGCCAGGGAGGGGGCCCGATGGCTATGAGATGCCACAAAAACTTACATTTCTTCTTTAAGAATGCAGTCTGCAAGCATTACATTTCTTCTTTAAGGATGCACACAGAGGCCATCCTTAGCAGTATCTGTACATACATCTTTGGTATGACATACACATATTTAAAAAGAAACAGAGCACGTGATTTTTAAGAATTGAGCATGGGAGTTATGTTGTTGCTGTTCTGGAAGAATGCAGAGGACAGGATGTATACTAGGTTAGTAATGAGCTGTGTGTGTGTGTGTGTGTGTGTGTGTGTGTGTGTGTGTGTGTGTGTGTGTGTGTGTGTGTGTGTGTGTGTGTGTGTGTGTGTGTAAAAGGCCCTAGTTAGGGATGGCAGGTTGGGTAACTCCCTCAGGCTTCAATTTTGTACCTTCAGTGCAGGACCTTGAATCATCTACACCAACTGACAAACTGTCATTAGCAAGTGCATTTCAAGGACTGTTGAGATTCAGTGCATTTTCAAAGAATGTTGAGTTTCTGTTCATTTACAATGTTTAGCCCCAGTGTATTTTTAAACACTGTTGACTATATGTGCATTTTCAAGGACTTTTGAGCTTATATGTATTTTCAAACAACTGTTGAGCTTCTGTGCATTTTCCAAGAATGTTGACTTTCTGTGCATTTTAAAGTATGTTGGGTTTAAAGGGAAAATAAGTTTCTGTTACCCATGCTAAGTCTGTTTTCAATGTTGAACAGCTTTGTTTGAAAAATGGCCATCAAAGCAGTGTCAGTAACACAGCAGAGAGTATACTTTGTACATGCAGTGCCACTATTACAGTGTCTCCTTTAAGGGGAGCTGTAGGTGTTGTACTCTGGAGTGTATCATCCTTTGGATAAGATACCAAATAAGTATGAACATTTTACCAGTTTGACAGCCATTCCCTATTGCAATATTACCATTTTATCCATTTTTTAATATAACATGGTACATTTATTTTTCAGGGGCAGCAGGCACTGAATTTGTGCATGAAACACTGAAATGTAAAGTTGTTTGCCAGCAGCAACCTCTTTATTCAGATACTTTTACTTCTGCAGAGATTGTGTATTTTGACTGATATTTCTGGATTGTAGTGACAGAAGTTTGTGTCCTTTTGTGGTTGAAATGTTATGTAATAGGTACTTGTGTCCTTACTGGTTCAGGATGGTGCATCAAAGAACACATGCATGTATGCATGGTCCAAAAAATGCGTGATAGGGGTCTATGGTCTAAAAACAGACCAAAGTTAAACTTAATCCACCACTGGTCAGATGCATTTTGTTTGAATATTGGTTTCAGTGCCATTTCAAAGAATGTGAGTTTCAAGGCTTACTGTTCATATTGTCTGTTTTCATTGTGAAACAGTATGTTTTGTTTATCAAATGGCTATCAGTGTTTGTGCTATAAAATTTGAAATAAATGTCTTCAATATTTGTAATCATTGTAGAAGTAAAGAAGAAAATGAAATTTACACTGACACATTTGAACAGTGTTTATGGTAACTGAGGAAAATAGCCAAGTGATAGGACAGGGTTGCTGCTGGGAGAGGCTACTTGAGGGCCCCTGATCCTAGAAGAATCAGATTGCCACCTAAATTAGTACACATTAGGCACTGCTGAAAAAATTCTGCATGTTGCTTAGTATGGATTATAAGAAGCAAACAAGGATGGATTTCAGCATTGGATAATGTATGAGTGTCTTACCTGCCCATTCTTGTTTAACCACAAGTAAAAGTCTAGCACAGTTCCACCAGTAAGTGCACTGAGGTTATAGAATAAACAACAAACAGTAATAAATGTGCCTTGTGAATTAAGCACAGTAGTGGAAAATGCTCATGTGAAAAGACCGGTTTTAATTATGCTTGTACAGTTCCTCCTGCAACACAATAAAAAAAAACTCAAAAGCCAGTGTGACTAATTTAGTCAAGTTCAAAAGATGAATAGCATTTAGTGTGAATTCTTAAAACACAGACAAACTTTATAAATTGGATAAATGCATTAGGGCAACACTGACCACTCACCACTGAAAGTGACTGCAGCATACAGAGTGACTTCTTGAAACATTGTCACATTATAATTTGCCTAATCCGTTAGGGCAACACTGACCACTCACCACTGATGACAAAGTTTTAACCCATCTGTCAATGTAGTAAACAACATGCCAGCCTGAGTAGCATACCACTGCCAACTCAATAACTTAAACACAGAGAAAGGGTAGATAGAGGATTTTCCTTTGACAACCCCTCTGAAAGCCCAGACCTACCCAGAGCCCTGGCACCAAACAATCTTTCCTCCAACTCACTCTACCAACAACAAATGAGAGGGAAGGGAATGTGTCTCATTAACCTACACAAAAAGACCACCCTCCTTCATACCACACCTTATATAACCCCCCCCCCCATGCACAATGCATCCCCTACTTCACTTCCTCTTAATGTGTGTCCTGCCTGCCTAACTTAAACCCTCAACAACTGCCCTCAATGTTGAACCCAAGCAGAAGTCCCTGTACAAATCAGTCTGCCAGTCCCTACTGCAACACAATAACCACTCTCAAAAGCAAGTATGACACTTTATTCAATTTTAAATGACAAATAACATTCTTTGAATTTTTGAAACTCAAACCAGCATTATAACTTGGATAAATACATTAGGCAGCATTAACCGTTCAGCACTGATAGTGAAAGCAGCATTCAGCATGACTTTTTGAAACACAAAGCAACATTATCACTTGCCTGGTATATTAGGGCAGCATTGAACACTCACCACTGACGACAGCAGTGTTAACACTTCTCTCACAGTAGGAAACCCATGCCAGCCTGAGTAGACTATTACTACTCTCTCAATAACTCAAACAAACACAAAGAAAGGGGCAATAAAGGGGTTTCCTTCAACAACCCCTGTAAAAGCCCACCAGCCTGAGTCACAAGCAGCCCCCACTTCTTCAACTAACATTTCCCTGCCATGCAAAAAAATCCACCAAAAACAAAGATAAGTTCAAATTAAACAAATCAAGGTCCACATCACTCAAGTGAATTCCATCCAGCCTAAATCAAGTGGGGTCTCTATCAGAAAATTCTCAGTGATGAAACTTTGAAAAACCTAAGGTGGTTGGTGCTCAGGATACCCTCTGATTCATAAAGCTCTGAGCTACTTTCATATTCCTAATACAACTTTATCAACTACAAACCAGCCTAGATATAATCTCAGACCAAATAAATCAAACATTTCAGAACTTTTGACTCAAACCATCCAAGTCAACAATTATCTGAGCTAACAACCTGCACTTTGGAATCAAACGGAGGTCATTCCCACCCATATGGATCAATGTAAGCCTAACCTTTCCTTCTTGTAACTGCAACAGCCTCAACTTTTCATGTAACTGGTGCCACTTCATGTCCCTGTAACCACACCAGATGACTTTCCATTTACCTAGAGCCAAGCATAACATGCTGCCGTGAGAATGACTAGCTGCCTGTCTTGTCACCAAATACACTAATGAGTGTCCAAAAGTTACTATCTTATGACAACCTGTAAAATACCTAAAATGCTTATTAACACATCACCCCCACAAACAGCACTAGCATGCATAACTACCCTTCAGCTCAAAATACTCACAGTAATAGTCCAGGCAATGCAACATAAATTAAACACATACCATAAATTGGTCTATCTAATGTAAGTCAAAATGTATTTGATGACCATCTACCTGCCCTCTTGATTACCTCAACTGATGACCCTGCAACTGGCAAATCCAGTGCTCTACCAATGCAAAAAGCATGCCTAGAGAAATGATCGCTTGTATACCCTGACACTCCAACGCCTTCCTAACCAAGCAAGTGAACTGCCTTGGCACCACTACCTTTCCTGCTATGGACTGAAAAGCCAAACAGGCTCATCTATACCCACGCACTTTAGCCCACAACACTGCCTACTTCATTGGACATAACAATTCTTCTTCCCCCCCACATGAAGCATGACTTGCTGACCCTACTCCATCTGATCTATCTTAGTTTCTTGTAGCCAAAGCTCCCCAGCTCTTGATATAATATACACATCCTTTCAGTGTAAAGAACCAAGTAGCTCAATGATCCTGAATGTCCCAGCATACATAAATACTGTCATCATAGATCATAACACACAATTAATGGTATTAGGTACCACTAAATGCAAACCTTTCAAAGCATCCAAAATAGCCACTTACCTAATGGCTGACTGTTATCACACCTATGAAGCAGCACATGCTCCCAACATTTCAACATCCTCAAAACTGACCAGTGCATTGGCAACTCTTGCAACCCCAACAACTTGACTATTGCATTTAAGGATGTCATATGTACCCTGAAGTACGTGCTGCTTCCCCAACTTTAACCTATGTACCAAAGCACTCTCAGCATATTAAGCCTATTGCCTCATATAGAACAAAGAGCCCTAAAGTCATAGATGCCAAGCCTGTAAGTCAGGCATCAACCCAATCAAAAATATTTGTTATAGGTGACTCCATTGCAAGACATACAAATGGGTCTCTTACCAGGTTGAGCAAGGAAAGAGCAATGGCTATTTGCTTGTCTAGTGCCAGGATCGGTCAGATCACACATGCACTCAAGTCCTTGAAAAACAAATACCAGTATGACTCTGTCATAGTTCATGCCTGTGGCAATGACTTGAGGTGTACCTCCCTAGACTATATGAAGAGATACATGATGGAGCTTAAAGACAGATATGATGTAGCACTCAAGCAGCATTCTACCTTTTCAAAGGATGATGTTGCGATATAAGCAAAAAATAATTGACTTCAATAACTGGATTAACAAGAATAGCGTTCACGAGTTAGAACTACCAAAACTTGGTTTTAATGCAATTTATTTCCACACAAAAAAGAGCGTTTTCACTTCTGTCCCTGCAGAAGCTTCATCAGAATACATAAAAGTGCGCCAACTTTTCAAATTTAAAACAACAATAGTGACATACACTGATGTCACTTCCTTTCATTCATCCATATTAAAAAATTTTAACCCAATAAGGATATATTTCAAAAGTGACGAGAAACATTGTGTACAAAACTGTAACAACCAGCTAATCATTCTAAAACATGTACATGTCTAACTATCATAAAAAGCATCATAAAAACAATGTTGAACAGGAATTCAACCAAATAATATAGGGAAATTCCATAAAATGAATGTTTTCCCTACATTCATTTTATGGAATTTCCCTATATTATTTGGTTGAATTCCTGTTCAACATTGTTTTTATGATGCTTTTTATGATAGTTAGACATGTACATGTTTTAGAATGATTAGCTGGTTGTTATAGTTTTGTACACAATGTTTCTCGTCACTTTTGAAATATACCCTTATAGGGTTAAAAATTTTTAATATGGATGAATGAGAGGAAGTGACATCAGTGTATGTCACTATTGTTGTTTTAAATTTGAAAAGTTGGCGCACTTTTGTGTATTCTGATGAAGCTTCTGCAGGGACAGAAGCGAAAACGCTCTTTTTTGTGTGGAAATAAATTGCGTTAAAACCAAGTTTTGGTAGTCCTAACTCGTGAACACTATTCTTGTTTTTTCAGCAGTTTTTGTGATTTTTCAGTCAGTAACTGGATTAGTTTTTAGTGTCATTCAAAGGGGGTCAAATATTTTTTAGTCTAGGAGGATATGATTGACAGACCGTGCTGCTTCACCAGGGATGCACCGCATTTTTCTCTTCTAGGGATTTGATTATTGGCAAAGACATTATCCACCCCATAGTGCCTTTTTTAGGCAATGCCAACCTGATAAACCTACCAACATAAAGAAACAAGCAAAAGAAAATATAAAAGTGTTACTACAGATCAGTGCTATGAGCCTGAGCAGGAAACTCCATTCCTTACAAGCCCTTGGAAGACATTGATGTCTGTGTAATGACTGGAACATGGATTAAAATAGATGAGAGCACTCCAGCTGTGCAGGGATATAATTACTTCCTCACATTTAAGCCAGTTACTGTTCAGGAGAGGAAAAAAGGTGAATGTATATCAGTCTACATTCAGAAGAGACTCGCATTAAGGCTGGTAAAGCAGCATGCTGTACCAGAATTTCTTCATGTCCAAAGGACCAACAGAAAGGACCCATACCAAATATTAGCTAGCTATTGAACTCCCTCGATGACAAAATCCACAATGCCTATCTACAGGAACTAGTATCAGTTAGCATTAAACTCAATACCATTTCCTAGGTGATCAAAACTATTCAGATATAGACTGGGAAACCGACACTACCACTAGTGCGCAAGCACATAGATTCCTGGACTTCATCAATATAGATTTCATGGAGCACTTAGAGTTCCCATTAGAGGGAATAACTTGGATCTTGTCCTTACTAATATGGGAGCATCTTGCACCATCCCTTGTGGATCTTCATCACTTGTTAGGTCTGACCATAAAGCAGTCTCCTTTGAAATAAAACTGAAACTGGAGATGCCTTCCCCCAAAGGTAATTTTAGAAATTTCTTTAGACAAACTACCTGATATTTTAGCAAGCTTTAAATTATCACTAAACCCAGTTAATTCAACTGAATATGCAGAAATGTAGACCACCACACTATACCAGTATGTAAATGGCTGCATAGATGCAGCTGTACCCTAAAGGAACAAGTGTAGGGCAAACCACACAAACAAGCCCACGTGGGACCAAAATATCAACAAGCTTTATAATAAAAGGAAAGGAATTTTGACCAAAAATAAGAAGAGTTAATTCCCAGAATAGACATACAACACAGGAGCTTAACAAAAGCCAAGTCTGAGGTTAAAACATCTACCCAAGCCAAAAACAATCACAAGGCATTTTTTGAGTTATGCTCATAATCTCAAAAGCACAATGTGGCAATGTGCTGAGCTGAATATGAACAATGTTACTTACACTGAGACTGAAGATAAAGCTAACCTACTGGCTGATAAATTTAACTCTTACTTTATCCCTCTCTTAACTGTCTTTCCCACAAATATATACCTGAAACATACACACCTCCTACAATTACATAAGACTAAGTCCTAAAAGTGCTATAAAAAACTAAAATTATTGCAGTGGTGGACTCTGACAATATCCCTAGATGCATCTTAATAGCATGAAATATGATTTAGCTGCACCCATAACTCCACTGTTTAGTCTCAGCCTCCATACAGGTTTTGTACCAAGGAAATGGAGAACAGATACAGCAATTCCCTGCATAAAGGAGGAAACTCCACAGACCCAGGCAATTACAGACCCATATGTCTGACCAGCATCATACATGGAAAGACTTATCATGGAATTAATCAATAAGGACATAGGGAACCTCCAAACAATAGATTGTCTAAGTTTGGATTCATCTAGAGCAGGTCATGCTTACTCGTGCTGGTGAATGTTTTTTGAGAAAGTCACCAAAGCAATGGTTGAAGGCAAAATGGTACACATCACATACCTTGATCTGGTCAAAGCTTTTGACACAATTCCACATTTAAGCATAGTAGAAAAGCTAAATAAACTGTGAATAAACACCTGTGTCACCCAGCTGGCTCACAGATAGAATGCAGATCAGCAAAATAGGGGAAGTTACCTCGACAAAGAGAGCAGTCACTAGTGGAATACCCAGGGTTCTGTGCTGGGATCTCTCCTTTTTGGCATCTACTTTTCTAAAGAAAAAACAATACTAAAAGGCTCTCGTTGACTAAGTTTGTAGATGACTGCAAACTAGATGCTGTCATTGAATCCCCAAATGATTTCACCTTCCTGCAGAAAGGTTTGTCTCAAATAAATAACTGGTATCAGAATCATGGTCTGAAACTAAATGCCAAAAAATACATTACTGTATTCTTTGAGAAGTCATCTACTCTAGGTAATTACCACATTGGCAATATGATCCTAAGAGTTGACTTAATTCTTCGGGATTTGAGAACTTATGTGTACAGTGACCTAAATTTGACCAACATGCATCTATTGTTGTAAGAAAGTTCTTCTATATTGCACAGATTATAAACAAAGGGATTGTGTCTAGATCTAGTGATGTCATTTTCCCCTTTACTCAGTCCTCATTAGGCCAGTCATTGAATATAATGCCCATTTTGGCATGTATCTGCCCAGACACATGCAACAACTGGAACGCCTGCAAAGATACCCTACTAAAAGAATACAGGACCTAAAAAACACATCTTACATGCATGCCTCTCAACTCCCCTGATCTTTGCCTCATATCTTTGGTCCACTTCTCATAAAATGTATGCTTTTTTTTCTGGCAAATCACTGAGGAATGAAATCACTAAATAATAATACATTTTTGAATTTCAGGACTCATAGCCTTCAGAAAATGCATGTAATGCAAAACCTGCTCTTCTAGCAACTTTGTAAGTTTAAAGCAGAAATATTTAAAATTTGTTCCTTTTTTGGTCATTTGTTGCCCATTATTTTTGACTCTGTCCAGATTTCCCATGCTAAGAGGTTGAGTGGTCTGCCTACATGGACCAACTCAAGCCTGTCGCTATATTCTGTATCTTACAGACTGCTAAGAGGTGATTTGTTTCTAGCATACAAGGCATCCTCCAACCCATTACCGATGGATTTATTGCACATCAACAAGTAGAATGGCACCAGAAGTACTCGGTCTAGGGATTTAAACCTTTCCTACAACATCAACAGAATGGCTTGGAGAGACAGGTATATTTTGCAGTAGATATCTCTGTTATAGAATAGACTCTCCATCCACATAGAAAAAACTTCATCCCTGTCCATTTTCAAGTGCAATTTAGGTCTGTGGATGGAAAGAGAAAATTTACCCCAGAACTGCCACCCTGTACTACTAATGGACAGATGCAGATCCTAAATGTTTTATCCGATACATGGGTCCGCTCAAAATATCTATGGTATAATCTCAATTATTCTCATTAGGGATGATACATAATTTTCAATGATAAGATGGGTAAGGCCAATCTATAATCAAATGGGATTGGCTATTTTGAACGCAAAAAGAGAAATTGGTTAGGCTTAAATTCGTTGCCAAGGGCAGCTAACCTAGCACTTACCTGTGAACCTAGGAACCTATAAACTATTAGCAATAATGCCTGCAAAACATCCTTCTCCAAGATTATTGCCATAAAGTATATGAAGCCTATGACCCAGTTTTCCCAGGTCCTAGCTCTGTATCTATCAATCCTTTTTTTGCCAAGAGAGGCTACCATGCTACTAGATCCTTAGCCCCTAGGGATTCAGCATCCTCTAGCCACTGGTTGCCATCCTCATCCAACAAATCAAAGACATTGACATATCCCCCTTTCCAAATACAACTATTTAGGCAGCATGTCCTGGATGGCAATGCCTCCCCAGTGCCAGCTAAGATGACTGGCATGAGATGAGCTGCATCAGGAACACCATAGTCTACCCCAGTAAAGGCAAACATGGCCTGATGTCAGCCACTGAGGACCAAGCAGCTCCTCACCCGTTAAAGCTGTATACACACCAGACTCAGTTCCTATCAATTGCTGAAGGCTAACCCAATCCTCAGCAGACACATCTTGCAAAAAATATATTAACTTTACTTCATATTTAGCCCTCATCTCTTCATGTCTCAGCAACATGGTGGTAAAAGAATTACCTGCTGTGACCTCAACAGGCTGTGAAATATGGGTTCTCACATCCCTTTGCCTGTGTGACTCCTCAACATCCAAATTCTCTTCCACCATCCTGCTCCTCCTCATTCTGTGTCATTGATCTGCAGCCACTGCAACACCATCAACCCAACTCAGCTCTGGGTATTCCACAGCTGCTACTTCCTGGAAAAGTGCTCCATCTTGGGCAATGATGTTGACCCAGAGATCCTTCAGTGCTACCACATCCATCATCCTGCAAGAATAAAAGAGTTGCTAACCATGGACCAAATCAAACACCCTTGCATTTAACATTTTGTATACAGTACAGACACTGCTATAACTACCCCCCTCAGGAGAATCATGTGTGACCTTATGGTACATCTAGTATAAATGTGCCAACATGATAGTCATTTACATCAGTAAAACTTGATGAGAGCATTAAACAATAACCTTGGTGTAAGTTTGCACACTTAACTTTACATTACTTCCCTAAACAAGGTTCACCCTGCACCATCAAATTCCACCTGTCATTGTCACCAGTGTGCCAAACATTTTCTACACTTACAACTACTCCTGTAAAGCTACGAATTAAACCCTAGCCTTATCTAAATATTCAGATTCCTCTTCAACCTTCAGACAGATGAAATAGCACACACAAGTACTGCAGACGAATGCAGGCTTGTAAAGGCCTCAGGGCCAATATCCCAGTAACTTCCTATGATCCTATGATTCTATGATCCTATCATTTGTTTCCATACTCACATGCACATTTTATTGTGCACTTTATAGTAAAATAAAAAAAACAATTCAGATCAAAAGATCACAAAACATTATGTCAACTAAGCATCTTTAAAGTAAAATAATTTAAAGCAGCTGTTGAGATCTCAAGTTTTACCCTTCAATGAGGCAATGCTTCATCAGACTTTACAATGACTGTGCAATGCTTAGCATTAACCAATGAGGATAAGTACGTAAAATGAAGACACATTTTAAATACTGCCCTTATAACCCTAGCAGGTTACTAGTATACAGGTCTGTATTAGTGTGCTTTAACCTCCTGCACATGAAATATGAAAATCAACTGCATGACATTACTTAGTGCCTTCCTTACTAATAATTTGCCAAAAATTGCCAAATTGCAGATGGAACAGAGGACAATATAAGTCAAGGTCCTAGCTATACTGTAAAAGCTAAACAGCTCCTCCCCTGCCTTCAAAAAATACAATTCAGAATCAAACTCTGTAAGTTGTATCAGTGAGGTAAATATCTTAACCATTATGCTCCCTAAAGAAGAAACACCCTCAGGCCAAACCAGCCCCCCCACAACCATTACAGTGTGCATGACATACGTGACCCAAAGAAAAACAAATGCCGTGGTGTTTCCCTGTGCAGTTCAACCTACTCACAATATCCGGCCAGCCCAAGCTCAGCACTTAACTGCAGACACCACTTCTTTTGTTTTCTTAATTTTTTCATTTATAAAGAATTCCTGCCCATATGAGCAACATGTTGTAAAAGCAGCAGACTTATAATGATTATCAGCTACCTAATCCAGTAGCCATGAGAGACATTTTCATACACTCTTTCCCTTGTGCTACAGACATCAGAACCACCACACACTTCCAGCACAAAACATGCCAAACCACATGGACCACAGACAGAGGTGATGGCATACTCCTCACCCTGCTGACCAGCCAAAGGATAGAATGCCCACTAAATGCTACCACCAGGGATCCCAATCTTGCTACCTTTATATATAATTATACCTACTCTACAGAACCACGTCCAGCTCCTTAACAGCACCACCTATTTACCTCTATTCACTGATAAAAGATACCTGACTAGCCAAAATATCTGGTCGCTAGATCATAGGATGGACTTCTATGTCTCATTAATCTACACCAAAGAGACCACCCTTCTTCCTTCCAAACATTATATAACCTCCCTCCCAACCTCCTACACACAAACTCTGCATTCCCTGCCTCACTTCCTCCCAACTTACATCCTGCCTGCCTAAGTTAATCCCTCAAGAACCGCCCTCATTACTGAACCCAAGCAGGTGTTCCTGCACAGATCAATCTGCCTGCAAACAAACTACATTTACTATAAGTATAATGGCCATAAAAGGGAAGTAGTCAGCAGTAAACAACACAAAGTAACCAGTGTAACATGTGTACTGAGCCTTCTACCTGTATGCTATTCATTGTGGTAAGTGAAGCTAAAAAATAAAACACTGTCTAGTATGCCTAGAGGCATATTAAAGTGCTGTTCATGTACTTAGTAGTGCAAATAGGTTAATGTTTTCATATTTCTGTAGAAATCAAAATAACCAAACAACATGAACATTATTTTCTGGTATCAAATGAAAGCTCACAAGTGGACAAACAAAACTTCTGCTGACAGGATGCACATGACATGGAAGGTTATCAGCACACTGTAAGTTGTTTAAATAACAAATAAACTGAAATGATTGTGGGCCGGATTCACGATGGCTTGCACGGAGTCTAAGAGTAGAGTAAGACTCCATGCAGCCATCATGTCCGACGAGCGATCCAGGAACAGCCTGCAGGGTCGTGCAAGAGAGCTTCTAAAACGGCTCTTACATGGACAGGGCCGGATTATGCAAATTACCTCAATTGCAGGTGAAAGGCATGCAAATGAGGTAGATTTGCGATTCAGGAAACCCGAACCTGTCCGAGTAAGAGCAGTGTTATCTGCAGAAATGTACTCAGCTGACAACTGAGTACCTATCTGCAAATAGCAAAACGGAGCCATGACAGCTCCAAATAAAGGTTGCATCCAGTGCAGGAAGCATGCCAATGGCCAAATATACGGCCAATGGCAATGTTTCCCGATGCAATATGAAAAATAAAATATTTTTTTTCTCTGATTTCCGATGTTTAACCGTAGTGCAGCACCGTGCAAATGGGCTGCACTCTAAAAACCAGAAAAATAAAAATTAAAACCCACAAATGTAGATTTTATGTAAATTGTTAATTTACAATGCAAGGGAATGGCAGGCTGAAGACAACGTTTCCACAGAGTAGAGGTTGCTAAGGGGGGAAGCACAGTCTAAGAGATGTAACCAAGCATTAGTAGGCAATCCTATGCAAAGTAGGGTTAGGATAGTGAATCGCAGGTTTACATAGCAAATGAGCACAATGGAGTGTAAGAGTAGGACAAGGGGAGTAACAGAGTAGAAGATAGGTGACATCACGAGTGGGGTATGTATGAAAGAAGGGAAGCTCATTGGAGCAGAGTGGCATGTGTCAGCTGTCTTTTACACATCATTGAAAGAGGTGTGTCAACAGGTAGGCTAGGTAAAGTCAAGAAATGGAAGGTGTATGCCATGAATAACACCAAAGTTTCTTGCTGAGCGGGTATGCGAGTGTGTGCATGCCTGTAAACCCGAGTAAGATAGTGTGCACGTGTGTAAGCGTGAGTGCGTGCGTTTAAGCCAGAGTAAGCATGTATAAGGCAGTTTAAAGTGTTGTAAGCGTGTTTGTGCTGGTGTGCGTGCGTTTTAACCCGAATAAGCAAGATGTAGTCCGTGTAAGCATGTGTGCGTGCATGTGAGCTGCTGTGAGCGTGTTTGCGCTTGTGTGCACTGCGCTGCCCCCCCCCCCCGAGGAAACTGAAAGGAAACTGGAAGCACAACAAATAGTAGGAAGCTACCAGGGAGTACTAGCAGAGCTAGCAGGTAAAAACAATCAGAGTCAGGCAATTACACAGGCAGTACACTAGCCCAGCCCAGCCTAGCACTTAAAACTCTGCAAACAACAGTCCATAATCTTTCTCTCAAGAGACACTGCAGTAAGCTAATAGAAGTGAAAACTGAAAAAGCTTTACTGAGGCAAAAAAATGTTAGAGGCTGCCATTTCTGTTATAATGTGACATATGCAACATGCTGAGGGTGGTGACAATGGAAATACTGCTGGACAACCCACAGTGAGGAGACGGAGAAGAGTGTGCATGCCCAGGGTAACCTACCAGGGGCTACATGAGCTGGAGATAGTGGAGAGCTATAGAGTGGACAGAGACCTCCTGCAGCAAATTGTTGAGCTATGCAGGCCACGCCTCACACACAGAACCAACAGAGGGGTACCCATCCCAGTGGAAACCAAGGTATGTGTTGGCCTAAGAATATTAGCAACAGGTACCTTCCAGAGACCAACTGGTGATATGATGGGGATATCACAGGCATCAGCATCCAGGGTACTGCACCAGTTCCTGGATGCCATGTCAGCACATGTCGGTGATCATGTATATTTCCCCAATTCCCATGAGGTATTGGCTAGCAATATGTGTCTCTTACAGCAAATAGCGGAATGCCCTGAGGTAGTGGGTGCAATAGACTGCATGCACATATGCATCAAACCACCAGCCGGTGAGCGGGGTCGGGTCTACTTCACCACAAGGTCTTCCCCTCCATCAACTGCCAGGTCGTGTGTGATGCCCAGGGCATAATACTGAATGTGTGTGCTGGCTGCCCTGGAAGCTACCATGATTCCCATATCTGGCATCTGACGCAGCTGTACCAGACATTCGCCAATGGGGATATCCCACATGGTCACCTAGTGGGGGATGCTGGCTATACACTGGAACCATGGCTGATGACACACCTGAACAGGAATGCCATAATGAGGCACACGCACAAACACGAAATGTAATCGAGCGTGTGTTTAGGCTGCTCAAGTCATGGTTCCGGTGCCTGGACACATCTGTGGAGTCTTTCAGTACTCACCAACTACATGTACCCAAATTGTCATGGTATGTGCTATGCTACGTAATATGATCCTGCAAAAACAGCTGCAGCAGGACCAGCATGGGGCAGGGCCAAACAGCCCCCCACCATTGCCAAGGCCTGTACAGGCACAGGGTGACTCGGAGGAGGAGCAACCTGAGCCTGCCCCAGTAGGCAAAAGGAGGCATGCCCAGTATGCTTTGGCCTTGGCAAAGAGGCAACGTATAGCACATACACTGGCTCAGTAGGAACTCTGGAAATTATACCTCTCTCTGACTCACACATATAGTAAAAGGGATGCCTAAGTTGACACAACCTGCTTTCAAACATGTACAGGGAGTGTAGTATGTGCATCTGACATAGGCAGCCCTGCAACACCACCTGAGGCATGATTGCCATGTGCTAAGCAATGTAAAGCAGTGCTAAACAGCATTTACCACCATGTAGTTTCTGCAAACAGAATTGCACACACCAACTAGTGCAACTGTGGTCAATGTTGAGTAATATTGGGCAACGTCCAGCAAAGTTGATGAATATTCAGCAATGTTGGACAAGCCTGGTCTAAGTAGGGCATAGATGAACAAAAGCCAACATGCTCATATTTGCTTAACTGGCCCTTAAGCAGTCTGGTCTGCTCAGTATGAAAATATAAAGCAGAGATGGGCCTCGAATCCAGGATACTGTGCACTATAGTTAAAGTACTGAACCACTAAACCATGACAGTATTACAGTGGTCAGCCAGTATGAAGGAATGCTAATAGGTCTATGTAAAGTATCTCATGGAAACCCTGCAGGCACAGCATAATCCCAGTTGAGTTATGACACAAAGGTGAGTCCTGCAGTAAGAACAGAACTTGACTTCCAACACACACACACAGTATAAATGTTAATATTGGTCATGTTCACACACATCCACAAATGTAGTGGACCTCAGATTGCAACATACTGAAAGGTCACACTGGGCATGCTCACACACTTGAATAAATGAGACAAATGTCAGGCAACAAAACATGGAAAGCCTGGACTGGGCAAGCTCACACAGTTAGGCCATGTCTGAGTACAGCAGTGGGCAACACATGTCTGGCAGTTGCATGTGCAAATCCAGGAACATCTCACTATCCAGCAATCTGCCCTGTGCACACAGTTACATGACAACAGACACATATATAATATAGTGGAACCCTGTCATAATCAAATATGTTCTGCAGATACCTAAGTTGTTCATAGAAACTGGGAAAGCAAAGTCGATAAAGACCTGCAAACAGTATCAGCAATAAATATTGTGCATTCCGAACATAAGTATAGGTTCAGAGGTCAATACTAGGCTATCTGCCCTAGGGCATGTACAAGCCTAGCCAGAGTGTGTTTGGCTTTTGCAACCCTGTCAGATTACTACATTCTGCCAGTGAATAGTAGGTCACACAAGATAGCCCATGTACGTCTAGGCTAGTGTGCCTCTGTATAGCAGGGACACACAAGATATCCCAGGGGTAAACATAAGATCACCCATACAGCCATCAAGATGTCCCCTGTAGGTGGTCAGTGGATGGCTCTTCCAATGTGAAACTGTGATCACAATCCGGAGTGAGTGGAGGCCCTGGGATAAGAATCTGTCCTTCCAGCATGTCCAATTAACATCTGTGCTGAGGTATATGTCCCTGGAGTGTGTAGCTCCAAGGGAGTCAGATATCCTGAGGTGGAGCATGTCCAGTAATTCTGGGCTGGGTATTTCCGTAAACAACAGGCACACATCATATCCGAGTAGGTGGTAAGTGACTGAGTATAGTTGGAGTTACTGCATCTGAACTGAGCAGGTCATCCATGTGAGTCCCTACATCTGTCTGGTGAGGAACTTCTGTGGCCAGTACAGTTGCTGCAGGTGTTGGGTAAGGTATACCACAAACGTGGCATTGTAACCAAGCATGGTTGTGATGAGTATAGGGGCACAATGACCTCACTCGATCTACATGTGAAACCATATGGGATAAGGTGGCTTATATAGAAGGTCTGTCCAACCACTTTGGCAACATGAATGTCAAAGGCGACAGTACATACAAGTCATGTCCCCAATCACCTAACAACTCCTACCATATGTAATGGAGTACTACCAATGTGGTAATGTGTGGTCATGTTGCTATTCCCAAAGGGGATGACTATGCAACCAATGGCATTTAGCTGTAGGCCATGGCTCAGGCACCAGTCATCCATCTCTGTGAGACCCTGTTTGAGTATGCATGTGGCAGATGGAGAGTTAATTATGGCACCCAGTTTGCAGTCAAGTGTGAACAAGGTCAGCCATATTCCCCCTGTGGTAGCCTGTACGTCAGACAAATGCATACTGAACAAGAGAGGTCCCAGGACCGAGCCGTGTGGAATGCCACGTGTAACTGGTGTATAGACAGACATGGCACCTGCAATTCTGACCATGTGGGTGCTAATCCTGATCCAGGTAGCAATCCACCATGTGAGATATGTGTCCATATCGACGCTGGTGAGCCTATGCATAATGGCCCAGTGGGTTATTGTGTGGAAGGGGTTTGCAAGGTTCAGATAGGCTGTGTGGACAACTGTCCCTATGTCGATGGACCTGTTAACCATGTAAAGAATACAAACATGTTCAAGAGGCAAGATCTGCCCACAACAATGCTGAAATGTGTAGGACACAGTGTCTGTAGGTTCCCGATGTGTATGTGTAAGAGACCCTGACAATACACTCCATAGTGTTGCAGAACAGGCTAGTTAGGCTTATAGGGCAATATTGTCTGTAGTCCATTGTGGCACCAACTCTGTGTAATGAGACCACTGTCACTGTATGCCATTCCGTGGGTAGATACCCTGTAGTAACTCCGATATTGCACAGTGATGTAATGTGAGAGTTACGTCTGTCATGAAGCTCGTGTAAGATGCATGCCGGGACACCATCTGGTCCCATTGATGCTGTGATGTATGCTTTGGGGAGGGCAGCACTCACCTGTTACTGTGTGATGTCAGGAAGGTTACACTCTGTTGGGATGGATAGTTGCTCCCTAGGGGGATGGGGGTTGACATCTGCACTGAACCTGTTTGCCAGGATGTTGGCAATGCCAGTGGGATCAGGGTAAGTTTAGTCAGTATGCAGTAACACACAGCATATCAGTGAGTGTCCACCCAGGTTCCTGACATAACTGAAGAAGGCCTTGTGAGAGTCCTACGTGTCTGGTGCAATTCTCCATAAGAAGCAGCCCTAAGATAAGTTCATGAGTGATTGTAGCTGTCTGCTAGTACAGATCACAGATGCTTTCCCTGTCTGGGATTGTGCTCTATCATGTATTAGCTTCCTCCTGACGTTGAACAGCTTATTAATGGCTGGGGTCTACCAGACAGGTCCCCTGCCACTGGAGGAGTGAGTCCTGTTGTTATTTGGGATAGCACAATCCATGCAGTCCACTTTGTGTCCATAGAATGTGTATGTAAAGGATTCAGCAGTCGGAGCCATATTCGCCACTGTCTCAGGGTCTCTGAAGGATACCACCTTGCTTTGGTGGAGTGAGACGTTGGCTCATGAGAAGTTCACCAAGAATACCCAGGATGGGTGTGTGGAGGGTATATGTATGTCCAGTGAGATATATGTATGTTCTGACCTTACCAATGAGGGGTATATCGCTGGTGTGGAACATAGAGTCCCCATGTTGGTGAAGATCAGGTCCAATATGTATTCTCCCTTGTGGCTGTGGTGACTGGTTTTGCCATAGCATATGAATTAACAAATTGTAGCAACTGTAGGGCGAGGGTGTTGGGGCTTGAGTAGTATCCCCAGTCAATATTAGTGTATTTGACATCACCCAATATAATGTTGTTTGTGGAGACCTCCATATTCCCCACTGTCCACAGGAATGCCGAGTGTGGTTCCTGAGTATGGGAGGGTGGTCAGTACCAGGCAATAAACTGAAAGGCAGTTCTGCACAATGGTAGTTGTATATGTATGGTCTATGATGCTTTGTGCAGTGCTACTAACCCGGAGGTGTGTGCATCTGTGATGTATATGGATACTCCTCCTAGTTCTGTTGTCCGTTCCAAGTCCTGTGGCCAGAAAGCATGGTATGAAACATAACCTGGTTGTGCTGGTGTGCATATGTGAGCCTGAACTAGGCGTCTGTTAGTGCACAGATATCCCTATCCTCCATACTGAGAAGAGTCCTGAGTGGCCGCAATAGGAGGGTAACACATCTGGTGTTGAGTAGCATTACCCTTAGTGTCATATAACCTGTAATGTCTATGGAGGTGGGTTTGTCTATTGAGCCCTGCTCAACAAATGCACTATGGTGGTAGCAAGAGCCTTAGGTAGCATTCAAAGGTCCAAGTGTGACAGGTGCAAGCTGTCCATACTGAAGCTACGTGGCATGTCGAGCATGTCACCACAGGCTGACAGACACTGTATCCCCTATGAATTACACCAATTTGTTAGCCAACTGTTAAACGTGATATGTTTGTCTGTATACTTTGACATCATATTTGGTGGGTGTAAGATGCTAGACAAGGTCAGGGAAATACTGGCCTGGGCTACATGATCAGAGTGTTCCTCCATGTACCATGTCATGTGGTTCAGGGAGTAACGTCTGATGTTTTATGCACCAGCATGGACAATGATGGTGCCAGTCCTGTACTTGTTTGTCCCAGTGTCCCATCCAGGGAATGCATTGTAGGCCAATGCATGCATTTCCAGATATGGATGGACACATCCCTAGTGTGTTTGCATGTACCTAAGGGGGTTATATGCCAAACAGGTGTGGTCACAGGAATGGGTGGCGGTCATTACCACTGGTCAGTGTTATAGTGTAGCACCGGAAGGATCCAACTGTTACTGAGTTCCCTATGACTGTGTGTCATTTGTCAGGACATCATCCAATGATTGCTTATAGTCATGCTGTTGAGGTTGTGTATACTACCAGACCACAAATCATTGACAGATATTAATGGTATCACCCACAGCATGGTGTCAACTCATGTCATACACACGTCTACCCATGTTGGTACATAACTGTAGTAGAATGCATACTGTCCATTGAAAGATACTATGAGATGTTAACAATGTGTACAACAGGGTATGCCAAACATCCCATGTGTCCACTGTGCACGTACATGCAGACAGTGCGCACCCACCATGTTCACAGATGTACACTTGCTAATCTGTTCTGCACACATCACACACATACTGTCTACTCACTAATACATGCTGGCAACACATTACACTTCAGCCAAGTGGCACATGGGTGGACAATACATTCTCAGACCTAACAGTGGTGTCAACAATGCTACATTGACAATCAGAGCTTTGATGCATAATGTCTGCTCAGATATACCTACAAGGATGTCATTACACTTTCCTGTTGACAACTTGCTAATATTGCTACACTGCTATATTGTCACCCTGTGCATCAGCACCATGTTAGCCTGTTCCTCCGTCAATGTTACAGATGACAGGAGGTGACACAGGTATCATCATATGCACAGGGCATTTTGTTGTTTGCCAGAGCCTGACATTGAGCCATGCAATCGACATGTCTGTTTGTGTGTGTGTGTGTGTGTGTGTGTGTGTGAGGGACAACAGTACAGCATGGGCCAATGTTGATGTAATGTGTGTGTGTATGTGTGAGCCCTAGTTGTTTGATTAATGTGTGTGTGTCTGCATGCACACAGCTCCACCATGTGGCTGCCATATACAGTAGTTTGTGGGACAGTCACAGACTGTACCTGCTAGGCTCTACAGATCACTGTCTCTGGCCACGGACACAGTACCTGTGCCTGGCAGGGGTGCTACGGACAGTATCAGGTACCAACCCTGACTGGGTACTGTCATCAGAGGCAAAGGTATGATGACTGGATCCATGTCCCTGCTGGGACATGCCAGAGCCACGTGCACGTGGTCTATTGGGATGGTCAATAGACAGGCCAGCCCCAGCATTGCTGGAGCTGGTACTGCCACTACGAGAGTGGCTGTGAACTGTGGGCCATCCTCGACCACTGCCAGCTGTTGCTGGCATGCATCCGCGTCGACGTCGCAACCGTCCTGCATGGTCCTGGCTCATGGAAGACATATTGTGGAGGGCATCTAATGTCTCCCCCCAATGTCTATCAATAACCTCAGTGTAAGTCCGGATGGCACCGGCAAGGTCACGGATGCTATCATTGATAGCGGTGTAATGTGCCCTCTGTGCCCTAAGTCCCTGCCTGGTGTACCGTTCCATACGTGCCTGAGCCTGCATTACAGCCCGGAACATACTGGACGTCGTAAGACCTGTGAAGGCACACCTGCCAGGGGCAATATGACCAGCGGTGCTCCCCCGAGAACCCCTGGACCTCTGTCTATGTGGTACTGTTCTAGGAATACAGCTATGGCTGCTGTGAGGGGATGCAAGTGCCATGGGTACCACACTCTCCTGGTCAATGCCAACAGTATGCTGTCCATCGCCTATGGCCATTGGTGGTGAGGGATGTATTGACAGTATGAGTGTGCACATAGATGGGGTTGAACGCTGTGTACTGTCGATTGGCGGACCAATGACAGACCCTGTCAAACCTTCCTGTGCCAAAATACATGTCTCATCATCACCACTATTCGTGGCAGTGGCTTCAGGTTCCCTGCTGATTGAGGCCAGCATTAACTCAGTACCTGTGGGAGGAAGACAGGAAACACACTTTACGGTCTGCACATGAACACATGCACACATACACATGCACACATGAACACATGCACACATGCACACATGCACACATGAACATGTGCACACATGAAAACGTGCAAACATGCACACATACACATGCACACATGAACACATGCACACATGCACACATGAACACATGCACACATGCACACATGAACACATGAACACATGCACACATGCACACATGAACACATGCACACATGCACACATGAACAAGTGCACACATGCACACATGAACACGTGCGCACAGGAACACATGCACACATGAACACATGCAAACATGCACACATACACATGCACACATGAACATGTGCAAACATGAACACGTGCACACATGAACACTAATACACACTGTGCATTGCATGTGATTGAGTCAGCTACTGACCTCACTGAGATGATTGATGTCTCACAGCAAACATGCACAGCATGCATTATGCGTAGGTGTGTTATGTGTACATGGCCTACACCTCACCTATGACATGCACATTTCATTACCATTATTAAAGTGTTAACACACTCACCAGCATGTATCGTCTGCCCTGCTGTCACACCAGAGGGACCTACAAGAATATGACACAGTTTGACAGTGGCCACAACTGTGGCATTGCTACTGTGAGTGTGCTAAACTATAGTGGAACAACAGTCAACAGTCACAGGTGTACAGATACTATTCCAAATATCAGTACTGCACATGTTAGGCAGCACAACTCTCACATATGCATATGCTAACTATACAGATAATGGTAGTCTACAGCTAGGGCATATTACCTGCACGCTCCATGTCATCCTGCTGTGAGGCTCCGGCCTCCATGATGACACATGTGTGATGCTGTTGCTGCTGTAGGCCAGGAACCGCCACGCTCTGGTGAGGGGGGGATGTATGGCCGCCCCCCCACCTGTGGCAAGCTGTTGCCTATGGATATCAGATGCACGCTGCCGGACATGTCTAATTAAATCACTGCAGTGATGGCGTACCTACTCATATGTCCGGTTATGCATGCCTATGTCATTTACTCGGCGAACAAGTTCTTGCCACAGTGCAGTACGCTCATGGTGGTGCTGGCTGGCCCTAGAAAAAAAGAAGGTTATAGTGCTGCACCAGGCTGTTCTGGATTTCCTGCTCCTCCTCGGCTGTGTACGATGGATTGCGTTGATGATACATATCCCTGGAAGACAATTAAACGATATGTGTGAGCAAGTCATGTGGCACACTTAATATTATGAAGTACAGATATCACTTAACTGCCATATATAGCATCTACCTGTCTATCAGAGGATACACACATTCAGTAGCACATATCAGCGCTCAGCCCTCAATTGGCTGACAGTGCCTGCCACACTCCATTTTACAAACCAGTATACACCAGTAGTCAGCACACTGTTTGGGATACAATGCACGACCTCGCCCCGGGCGTACATATCAAGCTAATGCATGAAAACATATGTCATCCAATGCAATGAATGCAATGTACATTTACAGTATTACCAGTAAACCACTCTAGTCTTTGATGCCATACCCCTACCTAACATATGTGCACAGTTGTTAATATAGCTGGCATACTGCTGTAACAGAGTATACATGTTGCTAGGTACACACACATACCCTGTAACACACATGTGATTGTGGGCATGGTACAGGCATCATAACACACATCAGACATACATACAACACACAAATGTATGCCGATAAAGATGAGCATTACCTGTGTACCTTATCGTACTGTGTGCCCCTACTTACAGATACCTATGCCTGAGGTATGTAATCTGTGCAGACTACAGGAAACACACAGGACAGTGTTACCAGGGAATGCAAACATACACCATACTGTGCTATTTAGGCCTACATCTTCAGGTAGTACAGCAGTTCATATGTGAGCTGGATTCACGAGCAGTACCACTTACTGAGCATACATGTATTGCTTCAGACTACAATGTGACACCACAGTCGTACACAAGGAACTACGTCACAACATATGCCATCCTACTATGTCTGAATGCCAATAACTAACACATCTTTCTCTGGCCTCACACCTAGGACACACACAACCATGACAGACACAACCTCACACTAAGCTAACACACCTTTACAAACCTTGCACACAGTCACTGTCACACTCATTCCACCTCAGATAGCAGGTATTGCACTCAGTACATGTGTGTGTGCATTGTGTCATAGATAGGTA